>NW_008330357.1:377334-381242 GCF_000622305.1 Nannospalax galili
ACAGACCTCAACTTGAAGGCTTGAGTCTCACACAAGAATCAGAAGCTACAAAAGAAATTCACATGTCAAAATCACAGAGAAAAAATAAAAACATGAAAAACCGAAATAACATATCCCCACCCAAAACAAATAGTCCTCTAGAGGAGTACAATGAGAACCCCCTAGAGATAAAGCAGGACATGGAACTCAAAAGAACAATTATAAAAATGATAAAAGAATTCAGTGAATTCAAAGAAAACACAAAGAAATCAAAGAAATGAAGGAAAATAGGGATAAACTTCTGAATGAATTCAGAAAAGAGTTAGAAATATTGAAGAATACTCAGACAGAAATAAAGAAGGAAGTGAAACACTCAGTAAGCCAATTAGAAACTGGCAGGAGAAAGCCTCACCAATACGATGAAAAAAATGGAAAACAAAGTATCAAGACTGGAAGATAAAGTGGACTAACTGGACCACTCAAGCAAAGATTATGAAAATTTAAGAAATCACAAGAATGGAATATGCAGGAATTGTGTGACAACATAAAAAGACCAAACTTACCAAACACAGGCATACAGGAAGGAGAAGAATCCCAAGATAATGGCACAGACCAGATCTTCAACAGATTCATGGAAGAAAATTTCCCAAAATTAAAGAAAGACATGGCCATACAAATACAAAAAGCATATAGAACACCAAACAGACAGGACCAGAAAAGAAACTCTCCACGGCACATCATAGTAAAAACACTAAAGCCACTAGGATTACAGCTGACTTTTCAGTGCAAACTATAAAAGCCAGAAGAGCCTGGAATAAACCATTCCCAGTTTTAAATGACCACAGATGCCAACCCAGATTACTACACCCAGCCTAAATGTCTATTATAGTCAAAGGGAAAAGAAAAATCTTCTATGAAATAAATATTCTGAAGGAATTCATGTCCACAAAACCAGCACTTCAGAGAGTTCTGGAAGCAATACAAAGAGCTGAAGAAATGAACTGACTATACCCAAGGGGTTTCAGATAGAAATCCAATGAAGGTATAACTGTGGAAAGGTACAGCTGTATCAAGAACGTAAACAGAAAGAAAAATGACAGGATTCAAACTCATCTTTCATTAACAACTTTAAATATTAAAGGACTGAACTCCCCAGTCAAAAGACACAGACTAGGTGAATGGATTAAGAAACAAAACCCATCTTTTTGTTGTCTGCAAGAAACTCATCTCACTTTCAAGGACAGACACTATCTTAAAGTGAAAGGATGGAAAAAAATATACCAAGCAAATGGTACTAAGAAAAAAGCAGGCATAGCAATTCTAATATCTGACAAAATAGACTTTAAACTAAAACTAATCAAAAGGACAATAAATCAAGGTGATCAAAGGGACAATAAACCAAGAAGATATTACAATCATGAACATATATTTACCAAACTCTGGTGCACCTAACTTCATAAAACCAATACTATAGGACTTTAAGACCAAGATTAATCCCAACTCATTAATAGTAGGGGACTTCAATACCCCACTGTCTCCATTAGATAGGTCAACAGGGCAGAGAGTTAACAGAGAGACATCTGAATTAAACAATACCATATATCAAATGGACTTAACAGACATCTACTGAGTAGTCCACACCACATGCTTTCTACTCAGCACTCCATGGAAGCTTCCCCAAAATCAACCATATACTAGGGCACAAAACAAACCTCAACAAATACAAAAAGATTCAAATAATTCATTGCATTCTACCAGACCACAATGAAATAAAGCTTACAATCAACACCAGAAGAAGCCCTAGTAACCACATGAACACATGGAGATTAAACAAGACACTCCTAAATGATGAATTTGTCAAAAGACTAAGAAATAAAAGTATCCCTGGAACTAAACAAAAAGGGCAATACAACACAACAAAACCTCTGCGACACGCTGAAAGCGGTCCTTAGAGGGAAGTTTATAGCTCTAAGTGCCTACATCAAAAAAATTGGAAAGAACACAATTAAATGACTTAACATTGCAAATCAACACACTTGAAAAGCAACAGCAAATTAAACCTAAACCCAGAAGGCAAGAAGAAATAATAAAAATCAGGGTAGAAATTAATGAAATTGAAACACAGTCAACAATACAAAGAATCAACAAATCCAAGAGCTGGTTCTTTGAAAAGGTAAACAAGATTGACAGACCACTAGCCGAGCTAACCAAAAGAGAGAAAGAGCACCTCCAAATCAACAAAATCAGAGGTGAACAACAGACACCAGAAGGATTCAGAACATTATAAGGGAATACTTTAAAAACCTATGTGCTACTAAATTTGAAAACCTATAAGAAATGGACATATATCTAAAGGCATGGGAAACCACCAAAACTAAACTAAGAAGAGATTAACAGACCCATAACACAAAAAGAAATTGAAACAGTAATACAAAAGCTCCCAAGTAAAAAAAGTCCAGGACCAGATGGATTTAAAGCAGAATTCTGTCAGACATTTAAAAGAAGATCTATATCCAATACTACTTAATTTATTCAAAAAGATAGATATGGAGGGAGAACTTCCAAATTCCTTCTATGAAGTCAGCATCACTCTAATACCAAAGCCAGGTAAAGATGATACAACCAAAAAAGAAAACTATAGACCCATATCCTTAATGAACATAGATGCAAAAATTCTCATTTCTCAACATGCAAACCGCATACAGACACACATCAAAAAGACCATCCATGAGCTCAAAGAGAAGAACAACATGGTCATCTCAATAGAGGCAAAGAAGGCCTTTGACAAAATTCAACATGCATTTATGTTCAAAGTCCTAGAGGGAATTGGACTGGAGGAAACATACCTCAACATAATTAAAGCTATATATAACAAACCCACAGCCAACATCATTCTAAATAGAGAAAAACTAGAAGCATTCCCATTGATGAGCTCAAAGAGAAGAACAACATGGTCATCTCAATAGAGGCAAAGAAGGCCTTTGACAAAATTCAACATGCATTTATGTTCAAAGTCCTAGAGGGAATTGGACTGGAGGAAACATACCTCAACATAATTAAAGCTATATATAACAAACCCACAGCCAACATCATTCTAAATAGAGAAAAACTAGAAGCATTCCCATTGAAATCAGGAACCAGACAAGGCTGTCCACTATCCCCACTTCTCTTTAATGTAGTACTTGAAACTCTTGCAAGAGCAATAAGACAAGAGAATAAAATTTAAGGAGTAATAACTGGAAAAGAAGAGATCAAATTATCCCTTTTTGCAGATGATATGATATTATATCTAAGGGATGCCAAAAATCCCATCCGAAAAGTCCTAGAAATTAACACATTCAGTAAAGTGGCAGGTCACAAAATTAACCTACAAAAGTCTATCACCTTTCTATATACCGATAACAAGCAATCAGAGAAAAAGCACATGGAAACACTCCCCTTCACAATAGCTGCAAAAAGTAAAATAAAATATCTCAGAATAAACCTGACCAAAGACATTAAAGAGCTCTACAATGAAAATTTTAAATCTTTAAAGAAAGAGAATTATCCCTTTTTGCAGATGATATGGTATTATATCTAAGGGACGCCAAAAAATCCATGCTCCGAAAAGTCCTAGAAATTAACACATTCAGTAAAGTGGCAGGTCACAAAATTAACCTACAAAAGTCTATCACCTTTCTATATACCGATAACAAGCAATCAGAGAAAAAGCACATGGAAACACTCCCCTTCACAATAGCTCGAAAAAAAAAATCTCAGAATAAACCTGACCAAAGAAATTAAGAGCTCTACAATGAAAATTTTAAATTTTTAAAGAAAGAGATTGAGGAAGACATGAAAAGATGGAAGGACCTCCCATGCTCATGGACCAGAAGAAATAATATTGTTAAAATGACCATCCTACCAAAAGTCATTTATAGATTCAATGC
>NW_008330357.1:381349-381883 GCF_000622305.1 Nannospalax galili
CCTGATCACTAAGAGCAATGCTGGGGGGATTACTATACCAGATTTTAAACTGTATTGCAGATCTATAGTCATAAAAATAACATGATACTGACACAAAAATAGACCCGTAGATCAATGAAAAAAAAAATGAAGACCCAAATACTAGTACATGCAATTTCAGCCACCTGATATTTGATAAAGGGCCCAAGAACATTCACTGGAGGAAAGACAGCATGTTCAGCAAATGGTGCTGTCAAAATTGGATCTCTACCTGTAGAATAATGAAACTTAACCTCTATCTTTCACCCTGCACAAAAGTCAATTCCAAATGGCTCAAAGACCTCAATGTAAAGCCTGAAACTCTGAAATTATTAGAAGAAAACATTGGGGAAAACCTACAAGATATAGGTGTAGGAAAGGATTTTCTAAACTGTGAATCAGTTACTCAGGAACAAGGGTGAGAATTAACAAATGGGACCTCATTAAAATAAAAAGCTTCTGTACATCAAAGGAGGCAACCAGGGAAGCGAACAGAAAACCCACAGAATGGGAGAA
>NW_008330357.1:382379-382542 GCF_000622305.1 Nannospalax galili
AGAACAGAAAATCCACAGAATGGGGGAAAATCTTCACCAGCAACACAACTGACAGAGGTTTAGTATCCAGAATATGTAACGAACTCAAAAAACAGAGAATCAAGACAAGAAGTAACCCAATTAAAAGAAGGGCTAAGGAGCTAAACAGAGAGTTCTCAAAAGA
>NW_008330357.1:382924-384453 GCF_000622305.1 Nannospalax galili
TGAAAATGTGGTTCATATATACGATGGAGTTTTACTCAGCAGTAAAGAAAGATGAAATCATGAAATTGGCAGGTAAATGGATGGAACTAGAAATTGTTATACTAAGTGAAGTAACACAAACTCAGAAAAAAAACTGACATATGTTCTCCCTCATATGTGGATTTTAGAACCAAACCCTGATAAGTATGTATCCAGACATAACTATAGGAACCAGGATAATGGAAAGGAAACAGGGAGGCAAAGGAAAAGAAAGAACCTGAAAGAGAAGAACAGTAGGAAACAGGCCATAATAAGCGAGATATGAATAAAAATTGGGTAAGTTTAAGGGAGGGGGGAGGGAAGGGTATACAAGGAACCTAGGGGATAAAGGGAAAGAAGGAACTCAAGAGATTTAGGACTGTCGGAGAAGGGTATTATTAAGGGAGAAAGGGGGGAAATGGGGGCACCTTAAATGACACAGAGTAATTAAAAGTACCAGACTGGTGGAACTAACCTTCTTGGATATTTAACAGACAAACTTTGAGGCCTATAATAAGTTGGTCAGAGGGACATAAAGGACAGTTTTTGCTCCTTGCCCTCCTAGGTTGACTAGTTCCAGGGGGCTACGAGCATCTCTCAAAATGTCCTGTAATTGTGGTGGGTCACCTGTCCTCTTGATCAAGGAGGCTGAGGAGACCCCACCACATGGACTTGAACCTGTGTCCAGTCTACAGAGAGGAAGGTTAACACAGAGGAATCATTTCCTCCATGCTTCCTAGCGAAGCAAACCATGGTCTAGCAGGACTTTTGACTTATCTTCACATAGGCAGAACTGGTAAAAGAAAGGAGCCAGGGTCTCTTCCCAAGCCCAGGTGACCCCTGAGGAACAGATCTGCAAACAGCCTTAAGAATAAAAATAAATTGGTTTATCTGGGCTAACTGTATGGACTTAAACACCCAAAAGGAAAGTATAACCAAAGATTAAAGGGGCCACTATAATTTTTTAAGAGTCCATATGCATATCTAAAGGCTACATAACAAGCAACAATGCCAGATAGGTGATACCTTCCTTTGAATTGTTCACAGATAGTAACCCAGCATAGAACTGGGAAAATGAACAGCAGATCCCAATCTTATCTAAAGGAATACTGACAACTGATTGCTGCTAGATGAGGAACAGCTGACCCTCCTAAAACAAAGACCTCAAGATAGGCTGACTAGATTCACCAGAAGGGCAAGTAGGGGGTAACGGCTGGGGGTGCTGACAACACAACAGACAGTAGCAGGGATATCAGAGTATAAGGACTGTAGTGAGGGGAGGGAGGCTGTGGGAGGGTGCCATCTGGGAAGTGGGTGTATAGTTGAATAAGGTGGTTTGGGATGTTCTGTGTGAAACACACACAAAAAAAATCAACAAATTTTTAAAAATGTATTATATTTGAGGAGGAAGCATGAAAATTTACATCATTTTAATTAGTAGAGGTGATAAACATTACCATGGAAATCTACTTTATAGACATACACACATACCGACTAGTAATAATCACATA
>NW_008330357.1:384529-391164 GCF_000622305.1 Nannospalax galili
CGCATGGGCCAACATCTCAATGTTGGTAGCAAAAACAATGAGTCTTTCTGCAAGGAACAATATATTCTAAAATGAAATGGAGATCTTTTTTAAAGGTTAAAATCTCATTCAATTTTATGTCTTACAGGGCTTATACTGAGTTCAATATTGTACAACTGTATTAACTCAACTGTGAACCTACAAACTTTCAGCCACTTGTGAAAGAGATGTACTCTTGCTCTGGAGTGTGCTACTGAATATATTAAAGCTGTAGTGAAATATTTCTTCTAATCATGTAGTTATTAAAAAATAAAATAATAATTTTTCAAAGCATAAAAATTTGCTCCTAAATAATTAGTAGATGTGAAAAACTTTACCATTGATATCTAACCGATGACTTTACATCCATGCTCAGATGCCAAGGAGCTCAGAAAGTAACCGACTGTGACTAGTAATAATCTGATATATAAAGATTAGAAACACATCTGCAAACACCTAAGTATTAGTTGCATTAAAAATGAGTTTTTCTGTATGAAACAGTGTATTTTAATAATGAAATGGAGATCTTTTTTAAAGGTTAAAACCTCATTCAATTTTATGTCTTATAGGATTGAGTTATTTCTTATAGGGTTTATACCGAGTACAATATTGCATAACTGTAATAATTCAACTGTAAACCTAAAAATGTACAGCCAATTTTGAAAGAGATGCATCTTAGCTCTGGAAATTTATTGAATATGTCAACGCTGTTGTAATGAAATGCTTCTTCTAAGTATCTGGTTATTAAATAAATAAAAAGTTGAAAGAAATAACAGCATTCCTATTATAATAATCAAATCAATAATGTGTAATTATTTACTACCATACTGTAAAGAACAGTGTAGACAATGCCTTGCAGAATCCCTGCAAGGTTCTGTTTTTCCCAAAGCTTTTTTTAAAAGATGCGTAGTCAAAGTTCACTTTACTGGGAAATAATTCGAATGTATGTTTTCAAGAAAATTCAACAAGTGGGGACATATGAGGCCAGCATTCAATATCAACCATTGGCAGAGACAGCCTTAAAGAGAGACTTTATAAGGCAAGAGCTTGAATAATGAAGAATAAGGAGGAAAAGAAAGAGAAGCACAGAGAACTGACTTAGGTAAAGAAACTCCAAGGGCTGTGTTTACTCAGCAGTGATGCTCAGATAAGGTGCAGTTATAACTCTAGAATAGTTAAACATTCACATTAACGTTTTTATTTTTTGTTTACCTCGTTTGCTAGCATTAGCTTTAAGTTTCATGGTAAGCATTGTTTTATTATAAATTAAAGAAGCAAATCACTTATAAATATTCAAAAGAAATCACCATGTTATGCCTTATTATAGAAGTAAATATATTAAAGAAATTTTATGATCACTCAATATATTCTATAATTTTCTGGGACAAAAAATCCCAATACAAAACCACAAACATAAATACAGAAACATTTTGTAACCAAAGAAATGAGTTACTTCTTTAAAGAAGCAAATCATGAACTGGAATGTTGATGCATACACACACACACACACACACACACACACAGATGCATAGATACATGCATGCATGTGCATATACATGCACACACATACACATATATACACACATACATATATACTATGCACCACTACCTGATAAGTACCTGCACATGTGTTTGAACTGCATGTTTGTATAAGCAAGCATAAACAGATATAGGTAATCTATATTCAACAAAGATCAAAAACAAAAGTATTAAAATTTCTGTTTCCAATTCCATAATAATGTGATACAATTTTTAAGAACAGTTTTTCCTTTGAAGAAACACTTAAATATGCAGTACAGCAATCTGCCTGGGAAAAAGCAGTGGACTCCTAAGGCAATTCATAACCAATATTCTTTGAGTCACTGAATATATTGTTTTGTTAGTATGAGATTAAATAAGCAAATTTTCTTAAAGTGGATTATTGTCTAAAATAAATTGCTAAGTCAAGTGTTTCTGTAATTTTTATAAATATTTCTTGTATATTAGTCACTTTTCTACACCATACAATCATTTGCAACTTAACTGTTCAGGTCCTTCATCCCTAGCTTAGAGAGCTATTTACTAAAACAAACCCCTAGAAACTGTATGCTAAAATTCGATGCATTGTGTAAGCTTTGGGGATGAAACAGTGTTAGGGAATTACTCAAAAGAATTACTTTAGGAATAAGCACAACAAGGAAACTAGTTAGATAACAAGGTGATAATATAGAAATGTACCTGTTTTCCACTGTAGTATCTACTGTAAGGAGTGTAGGAGTGTCTTTTACAATATGGATATAATCTGGACTAAAGATTTTTGCCTAACCTTGGAAACACAAAGTTGTTGTTCATAATATAAACAAGCTCACTAATCTATGTGCTCCTCTTATCCCTCAGGCCCCTCCTTCTTCTCTACCAAGATGGTGTAAGATAATGTATGAATGTGTGTATTCATGCTTTACATACCAAAGCACTGATAGCAGCATGCTTTTCTCATTTTGAATGAGGGAAATCATTTTGGTGTGTGTGTGTGTGTGTGTGTGTGTGTGTGTGTGTGTGTGTGTGATATTCTAGGCTAGGGATCAAACTGCAAGATTCTCTGATAAGAGTGGGTTCTGACTTCTACTTCCCCATTTTATGCTGAAGATAATAGTTCAATAAAACAATGTGTGAAGTCTTACTCAAGAGCACAGTTCTAAGAGTCATCTAAAGGAATGGGTACAGTACAGATCTAGTTTTGTCCTTATGAATTCTAAGAGTCAGGCTGTTTATTTAGGTAAAACCATAAAAATCACTTAGAAATGCTGCAAAGGAATGCTACTAATTTTAAACATTGTCAGTCTTTAGTTGACCTCTAGCCCTTCTGGAAAATACCAGCAAGGAGACGCTGATAATTTCTAGAAATGCAAAGATTTGGGAGAGTTTTGCAGGTTCTGTAATCTGGATCCTCCTTTTCCTTCCTCTTCCCATTTCTCAGAATGTTGTGGAGGCTATTAAACAGGCTGATGTGTCTAGAAAGAGGAGACACCTGTGGAACAGAAAATTCCTAAAACTAGTGAAGAAATATTCACTGTCAATACAAGCAGTACCTTCATTCACTTATCTATGCATTCATTTAAACAAATACATACAGAACAGTTTTTATAGTTGCAAAATTACTGAGACCAGTCTATCTCACTTAATTCATACCTAATAGGGATATAAATAAGAAATATTATTAAATTACTGAGGATATAAATTGATTTGTTTTCTATAAGGTTCACCAGAACAGGAAAATAAAAGATGACAAAATTTAAAATACTGCCTTAATTCTTAATTATTATTCTAGGTGCACAATCATATGGTCTGTGGACTTAGTAAACCACCTACATACTCAGAAGATTGCAATGACTGACACTGATCATCACCAGTGATGAGCTTCCTTTACCTGATGGGAATTAAAAAATATTTTTTTATTAGGTTAGACTCAAGTTTCTAATTATCAAATGGCTACTTCAAAAAATAAGTTTTTATTAAGCAAGCAATTTGCCTTCTCTCTGCCTTGGTAACCTGGGTTTTATCTTTTCATATTTCAAAAGTAAAATCAGTATATTTCAGTATGTCAGTAACAAGAACTTATTTGTCAAAGCTATTATTTTATAAATTTGGAAATCACCCCCAAAGGCATTTCTGTGTATTAATGCTCTACTACCCAGTAGGAAAAAAGCTAAAGAAAGTATGGACAATTTGTAAATCCATTTCTGAAACATTAAGTGTGTAATTTAATTGCTATATTGGAAAACCGGTGCCATGTAGACATAAAAATAAAATACTGTATAACTTTTTTGTTTAAAATTTAAATTCTGAACAAACTTTCCTTTTTAGTTCATTGATGCTGAGTAAACTAATAAAGCCTTGAACTCCCATTGCTGAAAAAAATGTTTTTAGAAAGACGGAAGTGATTCGTTTCTGTAAACTCAGCTTTGCTTCCTGAAAATAATATTCTCTACTTTTCTTTATAGAAATGTCCTACAATAGCTGAAATATTTAAAAATTCAGCTATGGAATGGGAATATAAATTTGGAAATATGTAAAGGACAGTGATTGTCTGGAGAGTGTGGGAGATGATGGAGCACAAAATGGAGAATGACATCTTCCTGAAAGGTTAATTTCCAGTTGTTAAAAGGAAACTAATCAGTATTGAGTTTCTGCCATGCATCAGTTCATGTCATAATTCCTTTTAATGTTTATGACAACCCTAGGAGAAAATACTCCCCTTTTTACAAATAAAAGAATCAGGCCCAAGTGAAGTATCTAAAATCCTACAGTGATCAAGTTGGAAATGACTCATGAGCCTGCCATCATTTCTTTTGGAATAAGAACAGATAGCTCCAGAAAATAGGAAGTATTTGTGTGCTTACATTAGGAAACTCTGAGAAAGCCATGGAAATGTGACTTATTTTTTCAATGTCTCAGTAATGTTTAATTTCAAATAAGTCTATTAATCTTTGCAATGATTTTTAAGAACTTTCTCAATATAAACCATGAGTTAAAAAGACCTTGTTTTAGGCTGAACTTGTTCTGAAGAAATTTTCAAGACTATTCAAATAGTGGCTGGATTTATCTCTAAAATGGTTTTTGCCATATTAGAAAATCGATCAGCTCATGTATGTGTTGTTCTTTCAATTCTTTGAAATAAGTGGCTAAGTATAAAAGTAATGTCATTCACCTCTGTTTCATTAGATGCTGTGCTTAAATTGATGGATATTTTTGGCTTGTTGATTATGTTACTCACCAGAAAATGAAGGCACACTGCAACACCAGAGTGAGAAAGTCAATTAATGATTTAACTTCTACTTCTCAGCATCCTGGAACAAATGTTTTAAGGATGACTTGATCTCTACAGTTCTAGACCATGATATTAGATTTACTTAATAAGAATTTTAAAGTTGCTGGTAGGAGCAGGGATTGTGAGCAGTGGATTGTCCTGAGAAAAGAGATCTCTTAAGACTCCAGAAGGTCTGGGCCAGTTAAGAGCACTGACTTTTCTTACAGAAGACCTAGGTTCAATTCTCAGCAACCACACAGCAGCTAACAACAGTTCCTAACTCCAGTTCCAGGGGATCCAATGTTCTCTTCTGACCTCTGTGGGCTTGTACAACATGGGTGCACTTACCTACATGCAGGCAATACACTCATACACACAAAATAAAAATAATAAATAAAATATTTTTTAAAAGAATCCAGGAGGTAAAGAGTGGTCAGGGAGAGGATAGCAGTTGTATATGGGCATCAGCATTACAAGTGCTCATATTCACCTTTGTTAAACACTGAAGACCTCAACAGTCTAGTGACTAGGAAGGCAAATTCACATAAACAAACATCTTTTTTTTTTTTTGACTTGGGAATGTGTTGTCAGTGAATGTGCTATAAATGCACTAGAAATCATACCTGGCATTGTATCAGTTGAAAAGCTAAACATAGAATTCATAATTAATAGAAGATGCTCTTTCTGGATCAATAAAGAATGTTAACTGCATAACATGTATTTCTATTACTTTTTGTGAAATTCTCGAGCTCCCTTTGACCTTCTTTCATGTTATTTTAGCGATGTCATTATCTTTTACCTTCTATTTCTCTTACATCAACATTTAAAGATGATCCAAAACAGTTTTCTTTAGACATATTTTGTGTTCTATGCATAGTAAACATTTAGTACACATTTTCTAATTAGATAGTATGCTGTCAGCACTCCATGCATTCTTCTGCACAGGCCTTATTACTTGCAACATGATTGTTTCCATTTATCTGTATCCAAATTCCTTTATCCATAGATGATTCTCAAATCTAAGCTCCTAGTCTATAGCTTGTCTCAAATTCCATTCTCCTATGTATTAAATCAAAAAGCACTTCATCTAAATGTCTCACAGTGCTCAGTCTATCCAAAGCTGAGTCATCATTTTCCTCCCCAAATCTATTTTTTTGTCTTCCCTATATCAACAAAAGGAAACTCCATCTCTCTTGCTTTCCAAGCTAGAAATATAAAAGCTGCTCTTTATTTCTCCCTGTTTCTTGC
Organism: Nannospalax galili; assembly: GCF_000622305.1. NCBI lineage: Eukaryota > Metazoa > Chordata > Mammalia > Rodentia > Spalacidae > Nannospalax > Nannospalax galili. Next base: position 390,582 of record NW_008330357.1, read on the forward strand.
CTCCAATATTAATTCACATACACTGCCTAAATATTTCCTGGATCTATTCATTTCCCTCTTTTTCACTGCATCTATTGCAAACCATAGTGCCTCTATTGCAGGCATGGATTACCATCACTGCCCCCTAACCTTTCCATCCATGCACACTTGATCTGGAATGTCCCATCGCATACTATTCTGCCCAAATCCTCGCTCATTGCCCTTATGACAGACATTCATTTATTTTATACAACTTGTAATTTCCCCACCTGCATCATTTTCCCCTCCTTGATTAACCCATTCAATAGTGGCATTGAGATATTTTCTATTGTTCAAAACTGCTGTCCTCGTATGTCTGAACCTTGAAGAGTGTTCCTCTAAGACATCCTTCCCCACTGTGTTTCCCTTCAACATCACAATCCGTCCATCCTTCAGATCTCAGATTTTTTTCTTGGAAGGCTCCCTTGATTTGTTTGTACAAATTTAGGTTCCCTTTTAGATATTTTCCCAAGTTATTAGTCATCAGACTTTTATTCTTACATACTTATTCCTTTCAATAGAGTTCACTGTTTATGAGAAAACAAACTATATATATATATATATA
>NW_008330357.1:391187-393537 GCF_000622305.1 Nannospalax galili
TCACCTTGATCTCACTCGATCTACAGCTTCTAGTAAAGAGCTGTTGAAGTGGTGGGTGTTTAATAGCATTTTTACATAAAAAACTATATCCAAAATAAAGACATGTAAGCCTGTAACTATTTATAGTTAGTTGCATCTTTTCTTTTTATCAGAAAATATAGATTCAGAGTCCCTGTGGGTAGAGTGACTATATTCATACTAGGTAAGTTTTTGTGATATCAAAGGGGACATTGATGAATTAGGTAAAAATTGGGGCTCTTTGCCAGGTGTAGGGGTACACAGCTTTAATTCCAGTACTCTGGAGGCGGAGGCAGGCGGATCTTTATGAGATCAAGGTCAACCTTTTTTACATAGCCAGTACCAGGCCAGTTGGTGCTACAGGGAGACCTTGTCTCAAAAAGACAAAATAAATGGAGGTTTATAAAGATAACCAGAGAATGTAATCACCCTGTGTTAAGATTGAGGCAGATAAAATAAGTAAACATGCACACTTGCTTTCTGTGAAAGGCAGGTATAGTATTACTGTCGAGATAACAGAAACTCTGGATAATTACGACCACATAGGACCCCATAGACCCAGTTCCATCAGAACTTCTGATTTATCAAAAGAAAAAGAAAAAAAATCCCATTTTTCAGTTTGGAATACCCTATTTTCATGTTGATAGCTCATTTAAAAATTAACAAGACAGTGTGTTAAACATGGACTGGAGTTAAAGCTGAAATATGCATTCATCTTCCAAGGACAGAAACATGGACATCCTTCTCAATTATTTCATGAGAGTGGGTGCCCCACACAGCACTCCTTCAGTTGCTGAGTTATAGGGAGGTACAGAAAGTCCCAAGGAAGGTATATAAATAGAATGGTAGGAAACTGCCAGAGGCCTGAAAGTGTCATTATTAATATAGTGAACCCAGGATCACCAAACCAGAATATCAGTCCTTGTACAGAAACAAAGTACTTCATGAAGCCCTTTTTTTATTTATGAAACTGATTATTTCTATTTTCCTACTGATTCATTATACAACTACTTTCTAAATATTCTCTCTGTTCGACTCATTCTATATTAGGTAATAAATGTTCAGAATTTCATTTACTGTGTATCCACTACAGAGTTTCATTATCAATTAAAAATAGGTATCACTAGCTGTTCATGCCCAAATCATCAATTTGGAAAGACAAAAAGATTTAGCACAGTTTCCCCATCCCTACCCACAACTCCTAACTCACATTTGGCCCACACACACATCTGTCTAATATTAAGACAAGATGTGTTACAAGCTGTTGCTTAATCTAGCAAATACATATGCAACAGTTTCAGGATCAAGGATTGGATGAGTCATTCCCTAAGCAATTTGTGTTATTTACATTCTCCCAATGTATACAAAACAGATTGACCAGAATGATTGTGCTGAGGATATAATTAAAGAATGAGCCACAAGTAAGCTGTGAGGTCAACCAGCTTAGCCTCTTCATCTCACACATTAGCAAACATCTCCAACAGGAGGAGGTGGAGCAAGCTTTTTGAAGGCTATATGACTTGACAAACACTTATCCAATGCTCTTTGAATATTAGTAGAGTTGGTAAGTGACAGAAGCCTCAATCTGTGAATGGGGACAGAGATTCCAGAATGTGGAGTGGGGAAACTTAGGGAACCAGAAGTAATTCCTACTCAGCCATCAAAAACACAGTTTGTTTGCAGAGAGGCAAAACACATGATGGCAGAAACACAAAACACAGGCAACCCAGACTTCCTACTGAGGTGCTGAGACCTTCAGCTATCTGAGGAACAGAGTGGCATTCGTGGAAATGCCTCTGACAACAGACCACTGAGGAACGGAGAGTTTTCAGTCTTAATCATATTCATTTCTACCAACTTCCAATTAGTCTGCTGTGCTCACCTCCTCTCCCACTCTACTTCTCTCCAGCTTCCATCTTCAGATTCCAGTTTCCTTTTTTTTTCCTTGATGATTTCAACTCCTTGCCATATATTATTCAAAATAAAGTGTTTTCTTAGAATTTCCAAGTAAAATTTCATTTACCTGCTCACCATACAAAAACCTGGACATCCTGTGGCAAATCCGTTTTCCTCACAAGCTTCCAAGTGAATCATTTTTGATTAACCAGACTCAAGTCACCCTTGGATTATTCTGGACTCTTGCCTTCCTGTCCCCAAGATTTTTATCTGTGTTCAGATCTATAACTACAGCTTTGAATCATGCATTTAGAGTTTCTAACACAAAACATAATGACTGACTCTTAAACAATCTCTTCATTACCTTCTAATTTGGTTTATTTCCTTATGCTCACCAACATTTTCCATCTCAGCCTCAAAACTGATAATGTGTATA
>NW_008330357.1:393571-446425 GCF_000622305.1 Nannospalax galili
TCACATTACTGCCAAGATAAACTCAGAATGCCTTTTCAGTACAAAATTTTCACCTAGGGAGTTACATGTTTTACACACTTTAACTCAGTCTAGACTTATCAATAATTACAGTAAATGTTAATGGTCTAAACATATCAATTAAAAGATAGATTTTTCAGGTTGAGTTCTGTACTTTTTAAAGACCCAACTAAATGCTTTCTATAAGAAACCCAGTTTTCTCTGAGGAGATGGCTCAGCCTGATGGCCTGAGTTCAATCCAAGAAATCCATGTGAGAATTTGGATGTGGTGTCACACATCTGAAATCCCTGCATTCCTAAAGCAAGACAGTTGGCAGTGACAAGAGAATTAGCCCCAAACTCATGGGCCAGCTAGCCTTGAACATGTTGTAGACCTGCAAACTGCTGAAAACTAGAAGGTAGAATATTTATATTAATATAAAAATATGTTAAAACTGTATGACCATGAATACCACAGGACATGACATAATAATGTAGGTGTCAGTGTACTAAGAAGATACGATTATCATAAATATTTATGAACATAATATCAGGACTTTAAAACAGTTGGAGCAACATCAGATTGAAATTTAAAGAAAATATATGAAACAGAAGTCATCCTAAGCTACTTCAATCCCCTAAGAAACTTTAGAAAATAAAGCGCTATAACCTCTTGGCCTAATGTACAAGAGCACACTCTACCAAACAAGCAAAAAATATGTTTAAAGTACACATAAAAAGGCTATATCTGAATCATAGAACATTAATAACTATAAGGAAATCTAAACTATACAGTGTGCGTTCTTATTCCATGAAGAAACCAAGCTACAAATCACTGATGCAATAGTATTAGGAAATTCCCACAGCTCCCACTTATAAATAACCCACATGTCAAAAGGCAGTGACACAAGAAATGTGGAAAAACTATAAATTGAGTGAAAATTAAAATAATATAGGTAATAAAATCTTCAAATGGAAATTCACAAGTGTGGAGTGGTTATATTAGCACAGAAAAAGAAGAAATCCATGATACCATGATCTCAACTTTAAAATCAGACATGAGGGAGGGAGCATTACTACAAGCATTTAAAAGAGAACATTGTGAGCAACTTTACATCCAAAATATGACATTTACAAAAAGAAGAGTTGAAAGATTTTTAAAATTAATATAATCTTGACTTACATAAAATGGAATTGAAATATTAAAACACTGAATTTATAATTGCTTTCCCCAAATAAAAAGGATACATAGTTTCACTAATAAATTTTAACAAGTCTTCTAGGAAGAAATAAAACCAGTTTTCCACAATGTCCTTCTAGAGAGTATCAGAGGTATCACTCTTCCAAAATCATTTTATGAAACCAGAATTACATTGATAACAAACACAGACAATACTATTAAAAGAGCAGGCATAATAAGCCAATGTTCCTCACAGGTAGATACAAAAATCCTAAGCAAAATAGTAAATGGAATTCAATAAAACATGAAAAAATAACATGTAATAATTAAGATGTGTTGGTAGTGAAAATTTAAGGCTGGTCCAATATTTGAACTTCAATCAACCATAGCAACACCCTATGGACCAAAAACCATGACCACCTGAATAGATGCAGAAAAATCTTTAAAAATTTTTTAAATGCTTTCATAATCTCAGAAAGTAAAGAATAAATTTCTTAGTTTGATAAAGGTCATCTATCAACACACACATATTTTCTCTCTCTCTCTCTCTCTCTCACTCGCTCTGTCTCTCTCTCTGTGTGTGTGTGTGTGTGTGTGTGTGTGTGTGTGTGTGTGTGTGTGTCTCACCAGTTTATATCATAGTTATTGGTCAAAATCTCAAAGAGTTTATATCATAGTTATTGGTCAAAATCTCAAAGTTTTCCCTGTAAGATCACAAATAAGACAAAGACGTCCATTCTCATCATTACTGACTTGCATCCTGCTGATTTCTGAATAAAATGAAATAAAGGATGTACAGATTAGAAAGAAGGAAATAAAATTCTTTTCACACATGACTAAATAAAACAATATAAAGAAACCTACAAAACACTTTTGACTGAAAAGAATCTGAAAAGTATATTTATCAGCATTTGAAATATAAAAAGAGATATATTTAGAATTAATATAGTGAAAACTATGAATTACTGAAGAATCAAACAAAATTTAAAAGATAAATTAGGTTCATAACTCCTTTCAGTATCACTAGGAAGAATAATAAATTAATTTCAAAATCTCTCAAATTACTACGAAGATTATTTTGTGGATATTACTAAACTGGCTTTGTAATTTACATGGAAAGGCAAAGGAACTAGAAAAAATGAAGTATGTGGTGTTTTATATGACTTAAAGATATACTATAAAAACCGCACTAATAAAGATAGTGCAGGATTAGTGAAAGGATAAACAGAGAGGCTATGGTGCAGAATAGAGTAAGAAATAAATCAATATAAATACTTCAGTGTGTTTTGATAAGTACAAACTCAACCTGATGGAGAAACAATAGTCTATCGTACAAACAGTTTTGGTATGATTAAATACACACATGAAACAGAAAATGAACCTCAGCACATTCTTCACACCTTATACAAAATTTAACTCACAATAGTGCATAGATATAAGTGCAAAAACTAACCCTATAAAACTTACAGTGTAAGAGAAAAATATTTAAAACATGGTTAAAGACATTTTTAATATACTGAAAGCACTCCCATAAAAGTAAAAATATGTAACTCAATTTCTTTAAGATATGTACTTTATTAAAATAATGAGAAATAAAGCCATGTTCTGGGATAACATATTTGCCAATCGCATGTCTGTGCAAGGATTTGATCCAAATTACATAGAGAATTATGAAAAATGAGAAGAAAACTGACAGCCCCATTTAAAAATGCAAATTCTCGGGGTTGAGGATTTAGCTCAGTAGTAGAGTGCTTGCCAAGGGTTTGGTCCTCAGCTCAAAAAAAAAAAAAAAAAAAAAAAAAAAAAAAAAAAAAAAAAGGAAAAAAAAAAAAAGAATTCTCAATATTTGAAATCTCACTAAAGAAAATGCATGGATCCAAACATGCATGTTTAAAATGTTCAAAAAGCATTAATTATCAAGGAATACATATACATGCAAATCAGACAAAATTCTACACTTATTGAAATGGTTAAAAAACACTGACAATACCAAGGGTTGATGTGGATCTAGAGCACCTAGAAGCCATCTCACTCCTTGCTCATAAGAATAAAGACTGCCACAGTCTCTTTGGAGAAGAGTTATCTAGTATGTTATAAACCTAATTATGGACCTAACTTTATGATCCAATGATTCTACTGCTAGGTACTTATCACAAAGCAATCAAAACTTCTCACAAAAAAAGTGTCTATTAGCAAATTGATTCATAGTTACCAAAAACTAGAAGCATCTCAAATGTCTTTAGTTAGTAGGTAAATAGAAAAAAAGTTATATAGAAGTACAAGACTGGTGGAACTAACCTTCTTGGATGTTTAACAGCCATACTTTGAGGCATATACTAATCTGGTCAGAGGGACTTAAAGGACAGTTTTTGCTCCTTGCCCTCCATGATCAACTAAGTTCCAGGGGACTATGGAACATCTCTCAAAATGTCCTGTAACTGTAGTGAGTCACCTGCCTTCTTGATCAAAAAGGCCATGGAGACCCCACCAGATGGACTATAATGAGTGCCCAGCCTACAAAGAGGATGGTCAACAAAGAGGAAACATTTCCTCCATGCTTCCAAGTGAAGCCAGCCATGGTCGAGCAGAACCTTTGACTTTTCTTCACATAGATGGAACTGGTAAAAGAATGGAGCCAGGGACTCCTCCCAAGTCCATGTGATCCCTGAGGAACAGATCCTCAAATGACCTTAAGAGTAAAAATAAATTGGTTAATGTAGGGCAACTGTATGGTCTTAAACACTCAAAAGGAAAGTATAACCAAAGATTAAAGGGATCAGTATAATTCTTTAAGAGTCCCTATGCATAGCTAAAGGCTACATAACAAGAAACAGTGCCAGACAGGAGACACCTTCCTATGAGTTGTTTACCAGGGTGGCCCAAGAGACTCCCAGACAGTAACCCAGCATAGAACTGGGGTAATGAACATCAGATCCCAATCTTATCTAAAGGAATATTGGCAACTGATTGCTGCTAAATGAGGAAGAGCTGATCTTCCTAAAACAAGGAACTCTAGATAGGCTGACTAGATTCAGCAGATGGAGTAGCACTGGGTAACAGCTGGGGACACTGATAAGCAGTGGACAGTAACAGGGATGACAGAGTATATAGGCACCAGTGGGGGGTGGGGGGATGGGAGGCTATGGGAGGGTGCCATTTGAGATTCAGGTATAAAGATGAATAAGATTGTTTGGGATGTTCTTATGAAATACGCACAAAAAAACCAATAAATAAAAATAAATAAATAAATAAATAAATAAATAAATAAATAAATAAATAAATAAATGGAAAAAAAGTTACATACACACAGAAAAATGCTAAACAGAAATAAATGGAATTTAGCATTAAATAGTATCATCCTGGTACATATCAGATTCTATAATATGCTATTATGGAAAATAATCTAGTGTTGTTTAACAGTTGGTGATAGATCAGTAGTTGCCAATGGGATGAAAACGAAGACAAAAGGAGGGCATGGGATGTGGCAGCGTGAGATCACTTTATCTGAATCATGTGGTGGTCCTGAAACTGTCAAAGTACACAGAATCATGCCATACAGTGAAGTGATTCTTACTGCATGTGAATATATTAAAATTTCATGGATGGATGGATGCTTAACTGCATTAGAAATTTTCACACACAAAAATCAAGACTCAAAATTATTTTTCAATTTTTGAGGAAAAACAAGAAGTAAAAAAAACAGAAACAAGTTCTTTAAAACATTAATCATCTTTTCTGAATGCAGAATTTGAAAGCTAAATTGTTTTCATTTTTATTCTATGCTTTTCCAAATTATCTAAAAAGAGCATGTATTACTTTTAAAATCTGAGAAAGATCAGTATTTTTTGAAATAAATAATCAAGGGCTGGGAAGATGGCTCCATTTGTAAAGTACTTTCTGAGAAAACATGAGGAACTGAGTTTTGAGCCACAGCACCTACATAAAAAGCCTGGAATTATAGCCGACTCTTGTAATTTCAGCCCTGAAGAGACAGGGACAGGAGGGTCTCAGGGGCTTGCTCCTAGCCAGACTAGTAAATTGGTGAGCTCAAGGTTCAGTGAGAGAATCTGTCTCAACAAATGAGTATGCCAGTAGCAGCCTCTACATGCTTGTACACAAACAGATGCATGCTCACAAGCACACACACAACTTATAAGCACCTATTAATGAAGCTTTCAACTTGCATCAGAGAAGCTTGTTTTTGCAGTGGATGGCAGTTAACATGAAGACTCACAACTAGTCAAAGTGCAGAGAATAGGTGACCTGGAAGTGCACAGCTACAACACATCACATCCCTTCCTCTAAGGCTCAGAAATCAACTGTTTTCCAGATATGATAGGGACATTGCACACATGAACTTATAGCAGCTGTGGTTGCATGCACAAGACCCGCAAAAGATCCAGTCATTCAGAATACCAGCATGGATGGAGGAGGGGCCCACAAAACCCCACCCCTGGCTGAGGAGCTATGGGCAGTTGATAGCTGCTGGGGAAGCCAGTTTTCTTCAAGAAGGTAGCTCCTGGTAGGTTGTCCAGTAAATAGCCTTATGCCCATGGAAATACTTGCACTACAAACTGGACTCAGAGGATTAAGAAAAGAGTATTTGGAGTTAGAAGGCAAATTTGGTGGGGTGATTCTGGTAGAAGTGGAAGGGAGGGAGTGGAGGGTGGATGTGATCAAAATACATTGAATACACATATGAAATTCTCAGAGAATAAATAAAATATATATTTAAGAAATAAAGTGTAAAGCTATAAAGGTTTAAACATGCATGGACACACATGCATGCTCTCCAGTTTACACACACACACATACAAACACACACACATGAACATATATACCGCACACAAATAAATAGTCATAGTTGATAACTGCCCATTAGGTTCTTCCACATAAGTTACCCATAGGGTTCTCAAAGGCTACTGTATAAAATCTGTGTCTAAAACTAAATGCCCCCTGTATTAGTCACCTTTCTGTTGCTCTAATAGAAACACTGACCCAAGCAAATTATAGAAAGAAGAGTTTATTTGAGCTTATGGTTCCAGGGGAATTACAGTCCATCATGGCAGGGAGGCATGGTGGCTGGAGGTGGCTAGAGCAGGAGCAGCAGAAGTGAAGCTCTCACATCATCACACAGGCACAGGAAGCAAGAAACGGACTGGAGATCCAGCAAGGCTTAGAATAGCAAAAGCCAAGGCTGGAGAGATGGCTCAGCAGTTAAGAACACTGAGTGCTCTTGCAGAGGACCCAGGTTCAATTCCCAGCACCCACAAAGTGGCTAACAACTGTCTTTAACTCTGGTTCCAGGGGCATCTAATGCCCTCTAACTCCATGGACATTACATGATACTGGTGCACTTACACAATTGCAGGCAATACACTCATACACATAAAATTTTAAAATAATAACAAATAAATTTTTATTCTTTTACAAAAAGAATAGCAGATGGAAAAAGTCAGTTAGTGGAATTTTAATTTTTTTTTATTGTCTTTTTGAGACAGGGTCTCCCTGTAGTCCCAGCTGTCCTAGAACTCACTATGCAGACCAGGCTGGCCTTGAACTCACAAAGATCTGCCTGCCTCTGCCTCCCAAGTGCTGGGATTAAAGGCGTGTGCCACCACGCCCAGCTTTAGTGGAATTTTTTAATCAGTGAATTTTATTATGGATTTGTTTTCTTTCTTATTTTTCATTTGTTTTATTTTATTTTGAGACAAAGTCTTGATTGGTGGCTGTTACTTTCCTGTTGCTGTGATAGATTACCATGACATAAAGCAAATTAGGGAAGGAAGGGCTTATTTTGGCTTACAGGTCCAGAGGGGGTGCAGTCCATCATGGAAGAGAAGGCATGCAGCAGGAGTGTGAGGCTGGCCTGGCAGTCAGGAAGCAGAGAGAGAGAACAGAAGTGGAGCCAGGCTCTAAAACCTCAAAGCCCACCCACAGTGACGTACTTCCTCCAGCAAGGCTCCACACCCTAAAGGTTACTGGGGAACAAGTGTTCAGATACATGAGCCTATGGGGGTCAATTCTTATTCAAGCCAAAACAGTAGCCCAGGCTGGCCTGGAGCTCACTTTGTAGCCCAAGGTAGCTTTGGACTTAATGACAGTCCACCTACCTCAGCCTCTCAAGTGATGGGATTATAAACTTGAGTCACATCCATTGTGTCTTAAAAATAAGTAATATTTTGCAATCTAGTTTCATACACAGATGATCTCTTTTGGTTTTAATTTCTTTTTAAATTCTCAGTAAAAATAAAGGCAATATATAGAAGATTAACAATAAGCATACAGAGTAAGGATTTATTCAAGAAAATTTATTGCCACATAGTATAGAACTCTACTATTAAGAGTATAATTAAAAGTATGCTTTTTATATTTATTTTCAAGATATAAGATATAGCTAATTATTTTAACGTACATTTTTAAGTAATGGCTATTACCTGCTTTAAGTCCCAAAAATATAAAGAAAAAAAATAGTCCTTAGATCCACATAAGAAACCATCATATAAAAAGTTAATTAATAAATAAATTTAAAAACTAATACATTTATACTGTTAGAACTAAAAGCATCAAAAAGTATATCATAAATTAGAAAAATAGTTTTCACTCTGTGCAGCTTATTGCCCTTAATACAATAACAATTTCTACCTTTAGAAAAATAAAGACTTTCTCCAAAGGAAATGTATAGATTTTCAGTTTCATGTATCATCATCTATACCAACAGACATTAGATAGCAACATAAATATTGCCCCCACCATGTCCTGTTTTTCCTACTATACATTTTATTTCTTTACATATAAGATTTCATTCTGGTTAAAACAATTATGTGTTAAAGAAGTTAAAAATGGGGAAATGATTTTTTAATCTTTGTGCAAGAGCATGTATATATGAGTGATTATATATGTGGTACGAGTGTGGAGATCACAGGACAAATTTGTGGAGTCAGTTCCTGCCTTCAACCTTGCTTGAGACAGGGTCTTTCTTGTTTCTGCCAATTTGTAGTGTACTGCATGCTGGCTGATCTGCTGAGAGTTTCCAGGCCCTCCTTCTGTCTCAGCCTCCCATTCCATGGTATCAACCCTATGATTGCAGATGCGCAATCACATCATGTAGGGTTGTTGACATGGGTTGGAGGATCCAAAGTCAGTCACTGAGCTATCTCCCCCAGCCAGGATAATATCTTCTACATGTTTCTATATATACATGTTTTCTACTGTTTCATTCCTTGGCATCAATCCAAATTCCTATCTATCATTTTGTGACTAGAAGGCAATGGCGGTGCTGGTCCACTGCTGTCTACTGCTAATTAATTCCCTCTTTATGCTTCCTTCATTCCTAAATAATACTTTTCCTAAATGCAGAACTCTATCCTGACAGACATTTTTTCTCTCAGGATTTTCAAGATGACATTGCAAAGTCTCCTGTTTTGTAAAATTTCTGACAAAAAATCATTTGTAGTTTGTTTCTTTTTATAGAATGGATTCTTTTGTCATGTGTTTTCGGCAATTTGACTATAATATGTAGTATAGCTGTCTTTGTTACATTTCTATTGCTGTGATAAAACACTAACCAAAACCAAGTTGGGGTGAAAATGGTTCATTTGGTTTCTACATTCGGATCACAGATTATCCTTGAGGGAAGAAGCCAACGCAGGAACTCAAGCAGAGCAGGCACCTGGAGGCAGGAGCTGAAGCAGGGACCACAGAGGAACACTGCTTACTGGCTTGCTTCCCTGGGCTGTGCTCAGCCTGCTTTCTTACATAACCCAAGACCACCTGCCCAGGGGTGGCACAACCCACAGTGGGCTGGAATCTCCCACATCACCTAATACTCAAGAAAATGTGTCAGAGACGTACCCACAGGTCAATCTGATAGAAGAAATTTTTAGTACCTGTGTGTGTGTGAATGTCATGTTGACAACTGAAACTATCCAGCATAGTGGTTTTGTTCTGTTTGGGTTCATTGACTTTTTAAAAATTTTGATTAATTTTCAGTTATTTTTACCCCTAGACCCATTGAACTTCTATTCTCCTGGGGAAGAATTTTGCTAAATAAATAAAGTATAAAATATTTGATAATGGTGAGCAATATGGAGAAATATTTTTTATTAATTCTTTGAGAATTTCACACTTGCATACAATGTATTATGGTCATATCCCCCACTTCTCCCCGAACTCCTCCTAGCCTCATGTTCTCTTATGTTTTGTTTTGTTTTTAATAATCCACGCAGTCCAATTTATGTTGCCTAGTGGTCATGGTTATAGTCCATCTAGTGGAGTATGGTACCTCAACTAGGGCCACACCCCTGTGACTTGCCCTCCTCCAGAAGCATCAGCTATCCACAGCTCCTCTGTTAGGGTTGGGATCGTGAGCCCCTCCACCACTCTGTGCCAGAGTGTTCACTGGCTTGCTTGTGTATGTGGCCATACCTACTGTGAGTTCGTGAGTATAGCAGTTCTGTCAAGTCCAGGACACCGTTTTGCTTTGGTCCTCCCTGACTTATGGTTATTGCAATCTTTCTGTCCTCTCTTTTGAGATGATTCCTGACCCTTGGGGTAATAGAGGTTGATATAAATGTCCGATTTATGGCTAAAGACTCCAATGACACATATTCTCTGCACTTTGATCAGCTGTGAGTTTCTGTGTTAAATACTATCCAGTAACACACAAAAAGACCTTCCCCAATGAGGTCTGAAAGCTGAATTAATCTATGGGTATAGTGATACTAACTTAGAGGGTAGTTTGATACTGTGTCCAGAATATTAAAATAATAGTTGTAGGTTCATTCCTGGGGCCTATAAGCTCCTCAACCACGGGAGGGTAGGGAATAGGAGGGGTGGAAGGAGGAATAAGCAACACTAAAGGTGTATAACAGAGCCAGATGAAAGCCTACTATTTTATAAAACTTCATATAAAAGGTCATGTAAAAGACTTTCATTGTAGTTACCTACAAAGGAGATCTATGTACCTACCATAATTCATAGGTCCTCAAATAAAAATCTCAGTGCCAGGGCAGGATAACTCTCCTCAAGCTGCTGTTCAGTATGTCCTAGAGATTCTCCAAACAGTACAGACTATTTCCATTGCTTTTGATTATCCACCAGAAAGAACATGACAGTAAGACCTATTGCTGAAGAAATCACATACTTTGGTCACAGGACATGGAGAAATCAAGTCCATATCAGCCAGGAAGCTTTGTCTCTGCTGGCTAGCTTTCATAGTACCAGAAGATGCTATGTAGGCTGCTGGGAGAAAAAGTCATCAATAGTCTTACCCAGCTGTGGACCCTGTGAACTACAGTAATGGCCAGCATGGTAAGATATGCCCATGGTGCAATAGTGTCACAAGTGTTTGGGCAACAACCAATCAATTTCTGAATTGGATTTAAGGCCTGCTTCATAAGAGGAAACATGACTGGTACTTAAAATTTGGCCATTGAACTTTTTAAACCTGAGAGTTTATAGTTTTTGCCAATTTTGATCATTTAAATAATTATTTCTTCAAATACTTTTGCATGTGTCTATGCAATCACATATACTGCTTGATTCTACCCCACAGTTCACTGTGCTGCTCATCCTTTCCAACAAGTGTTCCTTCGTGTGTTATTTTTAATAGTTCTATTGCTATGTATTTGAATTACTTGATTTTCTTGTATAGTATCTATTCTCTTGTTAATTCCCCCTGCTAGCAGCTGAGTTGTGTCATCAAAATTCATATGGTAAAGTCTGTGTTAGTGTACCTCAGAATGTCACTTTTGCAGAGTTTGTATCCTTAAGGACATCCTTATAAGAAGTGGGTTTTCAACACAGATGGAAAACCATCCAAGAACACCCAGAGAAGGTTGGCAAATGCAAGCCGAAAAGAGTAATGTTTCAGGATGAAATATCTGTGCTCACTTTCATCTTGAACTTCTAACCTCATGGATTCCAAGAACATAAGTTTCTGGTGTTCTATCACCCAGACTATAATTTTTCCTAGCAAATTAATACATCATCAAAACTATTTTTAACTTCAAATGTGACATTTTTCATTTATAAAAGCTAAATTGGGACCTTTAAAAGTTTTCTGCTTCTTTCTTTATTATGCAATACTTTCCTCTATGTTGAGCATAAAACACGTTTATAATGTTTATTTCTAATGCCTAGTTTGATATTTCTGTCATCTGTGCTATTCTGGGTGTGTCTATTCTCTTGATTGATGTATTTTACAGTAGGTCATATTTTCCTGTTTCTTGAAATAATTGCTAATTCTTTATTGGGTAACATATATTTTGAATGCTCCATTTATATTTAGTCCTGTGTTTTGTCATATTTTTATATGTACTTCTTGACCTTATTGTCCATGACATTATTTAGAGTGAGCTCATTTTTTTTGGTTTAATACATTTTATTAGATTTTCTTGTAAAGTTAATCTGAAAATATTTCCCTATTTCTTTTTTGGTTTTATTTGATTTTATTCTTTTAAAAAAGTTTACTGATTTTTTTGTGTGTGTGATTTTCATACAATATAATTTGATGGTATTTAGGTCCCATCCATACCTCTCTTACTGTCTCTCACCCCATTATTAAGGCCTATCGAGTCTAATTTGTTTCCCCAAATGTTCTTCAGTGTGGGTCCATCCACTGGAGCCTAGTTAACCTACCAAGAGTCATATCCTTAAAAGGGACTGACTCTCCCCTTCCCAGCTGCCATTGGTAGCCAGTCGTGACTCAGGTAGGGTTGGGGTTTCTCACTTCCCTACATCTATGCTGGGAATTTCTATGATTTGAACTTCTATCAGATTTCTGCATGCTGTCACCATTCCATGAGTTCATACGAATAACTGACCAGCTGTCTGAAAACTCTGTTTCCTTGTGGACATTTACCAACTCTGTCTCTTACAATCTTGTTTATAGCTTGTCAGGTTAAATCCACTGGAGCTTTTAGTTCATGATGTTTTAGTTTTAGAAACAGGAGATATGCATTGAAAGTCTACTGAAGATTTTACATATTAATGTATTTTTCAACTTTGTTTCTGGAATCACAAAGTCTGCCCAGTCACATGTAAGCTTAGTAAGTTTACCTCTCTCTGGATTTTCTCTCCCTAGCCTCAGTAATATTTCTCTCATGTATGTACAGATTATTGTTCAGACAGTCTTCAAAGGTCTACACTAAAGGCATCTGAAATTTGTTTCTCTGCAGCTCTATGCCAATGAATTCTAATCATATTGACCTTCACAAACTATATGTCTCATGAAGTCCCTAGGCTCTGTTTAGGTCCCCTGGCCTTCACTGCAGGATAGAGATCATCTCCAGAGAGAACGCTAAGGTATACTGTGAGTACATTTACCTCACCTGTTTCTTTTCTTTCCAGATTCCCAATCACGTATAGCCCACGGTTTGGAGCCTGTCATCCATTGCTTCTTACGCTTTGTCTAATTTTCTAATTGCTTAAGGACTGAAGGAACACCTTTCCACTGCTTTGTCAAATATATGTGTATATATTATTTATTATATAAATGACATAATTTTACCTTAATTACTGTTGTTTAAATATATATTGCATTTATTTATTTTTGTGTGTGAGGGGAACATATTTGGGTGTGAGTGCATCATGGTGCATGTGTGGAGGTCAGAGGACAACTTGCAAGAGTTGTTTCTTTCCTTTTACCACGTGGGTTCTGGGGATCCAACTTAGGACATCAGGCTCGGAAGCAGTGGCTCTAAGTGCAGAGCCATCTCGTTTGCCCTTTTTTCAATGTTATTCTATTGGTTGTGGTTAAAAGGTGAAAGCCACACTTTGCTTCTCCAGTCTTCTTACCACGTTCAACTTCAACCCACTTATGGCAGATATGTAATAGTCCATTCAGTTCACATAATCAAATCAGTAAGTCCCATACTAAAGCACCTTTGAGATACAGCCATTGCTTTGTCATCTATCAAAAGAAGTATTCAAATAGTCATTCGTAGCCTGACAATAGGAAGTAATTTAACGATATTTTATTTTATCAGCCAAAATCTTAGTATAGAATTTTCTGGATCATAATGTCTGAATATCTTAAAACACAGTCATATGCTGATTAACAATGCTACATCTGAGAAATCCATCCTTAGGGGAGTTCATCACTGTATACAACCTAGCTGCACACAGAAACATCAAAATAGAATAAAATATGTCACATAAGATTGTTTAACATGTTGTATCTATAAAGGGTGCTTATCATGAATGAAAGTAGCTCTGTGCTGGTCAGTGTGTTGAGTGGTGAGTGGTAAGTGAAAGTAAAAGCTGTGACATTGGTCCACACAGCTGTGGATTTCGTGAGCTCTCTACATTTATACTACACTGACTTCATTACCTCTTCTCTTTAATATTATCTTAATGTTTGCTTATTGTTACTTTTCCACTTCAAATTTTTTGTTTCTTAATTACTTTACTCTTTTGTGATAAGATAGCTTTAAACATACATGTTGTATGCCATACAAAAATATTTCCTGTCTTTGCATCTTTATTTTTTCTCTTTTTATTTTTTTTTTTATTTTAAGCTTTTTGAATAAAAAACAAGAGACAGAGCTGGACTTGGTGGCACACATCTTGAATCCCAGCACTCGTGAGGCAGAAACAGGTGGATCTTTGTGAGATCGATGCCAGCCGGGTCTACATAGCTAGTTTCAGGTCAGCTGGGGCTACAGGGAGACCCTGTCTCAAAATTTAAAAAAAAGAATAAGAGACAAAACCACATCTAATTTGGCCTACACAGCCTCGGCATCACCAACATCCTTGTCATCCTCCCCACACCTGGCTGCACTGGGCAGTTTGCAGGAACAACGTCATATGCAGGGAACATTTCTGTGACAGCAGCACCTTCTTCCTTCTGACATCCTTTGGGAGGCTCTGCCTGAGGCTCCTCTTGAAATATTCCACTCTTGCCAGAAAGAATTCCATGGTCCTTTGCTTGGTAGTTTCGTGTGTTGATTGTAGTTTTGTGTGTCTATGTGTAAAGCACCATGAACATCTCTCTGTTAATGAGCAACTGTTGGAGATGGGGAGATGACTTAGTGAAAGCACTTGCCATGTAAACATGAGGACCTGAGTTCAGATCCCTAAAACTCATATTAAAGGTGAATGCCAGATGCATAGCATGAGCATCTGCAATCCAGTGCTCCTACAGCAAGACGGGAAGCAGGGCAGAAAAATCTCTGGAAGTCCACAAGCAAACTCATATGGACTCCATTGCGGGAAAACCATAAGACCCTGCCTCAAACAACAGGGAAGGAAAGATGTGGGGGGCTGTGCTCTGATCTCCACATTCACGTACATGAATGTGTGCATGTGCAGAGAGAGAGAGAGAGAGAGAGAGAGAGAGAGGGAGGGAGGGAGGGAGAGGAGAGAAACTTTGTGGGTTGGGGCTCATCTTTTCATACTTCTAAAGACTTCTTGTTGAGGTCTACAAAAAGTCGTCTAAGTTCTTCAGTGTGAATTGTATTTGTGTCTTGTTTCTTCAGCTACACATTTCTAGCCACATCCTAACAACTTCATTACTCACTTCCCAGGAACCACCTCTAAGAGCCTCTCAGGGTCACCCTCTTCCACACACAAGTTAAGTATGTTTGCTTTCTCAATCATAGTTTTTCTGATTTTTACAACAGTCTCATCCTTGCAAAATCCTTCAAAGTCATGGGCAATCCTCTTGAATATCTTCCAGATGCCATTTATGCATCCATTGGTATGACATCACTCCAAGCCCAAGCAAGGTTCTCGATGCAATCATAGATGTTGTAACCCTTCAAGAATGCAACAAGTCATCCAAGTGTCTCCCTCAGTAGCAGCAATGGCCTGAGTAAATGCCCTTCTCAGACTGATTATAACTCCTTAATCCACTGGCTGGAGCAAAGCAGTAGTGTAAGGAGGAAGAGACAGTATTTTGATATTGGGACAGAAATACTCAGTAAAAGGAGGATATATAGAAACATTACCAGTAATAAACAAAAACATACCTAGAATGACCTGTTACTCTCTATATAGTAGTATTCCATTTCCCTGGCACAGCAATTCAGGAGGGTACTGTGGAGGAAGAGCTGGGTCATTGATGATTCATTGTTACCATAGTACACTGGCAGTATGTGATTACTGATGCATTGGAAAGTTCTGGGGTTCTCCATGTGGTAGAACTCAAAGGGCTTCTATTTGTAGCATTTGTTGTATAACATTGCCCCAACAAGACCATTATCATGTCTTTGAAAGCTTAGAGACTTGGCAATGCCTTGGCCTCCTAATGAGTGGCAATCCTTTCAGGCATCCATTTCCAGTACAGGAAAGTTTCATATTTATTGAAGATTTTTCTAGCAATTCATTTTCTCTACACTCAGCTTATCTAGAGCTTTGAAAATGTTCTTGGTTACTTTCCCATTAGCTCTGGAGGACTGATGTACAATGCATTACTCGTGTGTTTGTGGTAATACTAGTATAAACATCCTGTTCAGACATGTTTAAATACACTAGTGTTATACACATTTATAGCCTAGTATCAATAGGCTGTACAATATATCACAGGTATGTAGCGTGCAACACCAATCTAGGTTTGTACAATACACCCAACGATGTTCACCCAATGATAAAACTCCTCACCATGCATTTTCTCAGAGGTTCCCTGACAGAAAGCAATGCACAAAGAATATGGGATAATTCTCCTTTATTTAGTTTTATTTTTCTTGCTAATTTTATTTATTTTTATATTTTTATTGAATTTTTGCAGTTTTCATACAATATAATCTCGGGGTATTTAGATTTCCTCCCCTACAGTCATCTCCCCTTACTGACCCCTGTCCAATGTAATGTACTCCATCATATAGATATAGATATAGATATAGATAGATATAGATGATACAATATAGATATAGATATAGATTATTTTTTTTCTGTCTCCAAGTGTCCTTCAGTATGGGTACATTCACTGGACCCTGGTTAACCTATCAAGACTCCCATGCTTGAAAGAAAGAGACTGTCTCTGCCCCTCCTAGGAGCCATCTGTTGGTACAATTTCCTTAGGTGGACCTGGAGCTTCTTACTTCCTCATGTCTATGCTGGGATTTTTTTTCTGGTTTAAGCTTGCATGGGACTTGTGCATGCTGTCCCTGAGTAACTGACTAGCTGTCTGGAAAGCTGTTTCCTTGTGTTAATCCACCACCTCTGGCTCTTACAATCTTTCTGTTCTTCTTCCACAATGACTCCATGGAAGCAGAAGTTTGATATAGGTGTCCTATTCAGGCATAAGCACTCTGCAGCGTCTTGTTTTCTGCACAGTGGCCACATGTCGGTTTCGGTGTTAATCATCACCTCTCGCATAGGGAACATTTCTTGAGAGAGTTGAGAAAGATTGCCTTTTCTAGACATCATAAGCTAATAATTTTTTTAAAAAAAGAAAAGTTCTCAATGCCAGGAATGGACTCACTCTCTAAAAGCTGTTGACCATGAGTCCCATAGACCCTCAACAATATTGGCCATTGCCCCTGCTCTTGGCTACCCACCAGAACTGGGTGGTAAGGCTCTTCTATTCCTGAAGACACCACATAGAAGATTCCTAGAACAAATAAGAAGAAATCAGTGGTGCTTACTTCAGAACTTCATCTCTACTGGCTACCATTCATAGTGCTAGAAGGTGCTATACAAGTTACTGCAAGGAAAAAAATAATCACCATCCTTAGCCCATGGTGAATCCTGTGAGCTACGATAACAACTGGCCTTTTAAAATATGCCCACTTGTGCAGTAGTAGCAAAATATTATGTGAGTAACCAACCACTCTATAATTAGATTTAAGGTCTGCTTCCTAAGATGGAGCCCATACATGACATTGATTTCAGGCTTACGAACCCTAAGATAGACAGGTCATAGGGCATAAGGGGAAGCCTCATACTAGTTTTCTACTTAATTGTCATCATATTAAACTGACTGTTAATGACTCATTGTCATACTCATAGAAGACTCCTTTAGAATTTTGTCAAATTAACTCTACTGTCAATAATGTATAATAGTATATTATACGTTTTCTACATTTTCTCCAGCATTAGGAAATTAAGATTTACCAATATAAGAAAAAAATTGCTTTGATTTTTCACTTTTCACTTCTTCAGTCTTAAGGCTGGCAATCTTTTATGTTACATTGACAATGGCTTTCATTTTCTTTCCGTTAGCTATTCCTATCTTTGACCATTTTCATTTTTCAATATGAATAAACTCAGTATGAATTGTTAGTTTTCTTAAATTTAGTATTCTTAAATTTTTCAGACTCTTTTAGTTTATGTTATTGATGTCATAGAGAAATTTTGAATATTTAAAAATTTCATTTTCTTTATAGTTTTCTGAGTTGTATACTCTGTTTTTTTAAAAAAATATTTTATTATTTTTATTTTATGTGTGTGTGAGTATTGCCTGCATATAGGTAAGTGCACTCATGTCATGCAATGCTGGCAGAGGACAGAATAGACTGTTGGATCCCCTGGAACTGGAGTTATGGACAGTTGTTAGTAGCCATGTGGGTACTGAGATTGGAAACCGAGTCTTCTGCAAGAACAGTGTTCTTAACTTCTGAGCTATCTCTCCAGTGCCTTTGAGTTGTATACTTTGTAAGCCCTGCTTAAAGCAGTTTTTTGTCTTCTTAAACTTTTCACTAAATTGTTTTTCATTCAATTTTTCTAAAAATGTGTGTGCTTATGTGTAGTATGTGTGTCAGTGCATTTATGTGTGGATGTGCATGCCCATATATACATGTGGAGAGACCAGAGGTCAACATTAGACAACTTTCTCAAGCACTCCGTCTTATTTGGGGGGATGGGATTTCTTTTTTGGTATGGGATTTCTCTTTTCTGAGTCCCACCCTTTGGCTAGGCTGGCTGACCAGTGAGCTCCAGGGATCTGTATGTATCTGCTTTCCCAGTGCTGAGGTTATAGAGGCATGTCACCAATCCCAGATTTTATGTGGGTGCTGGGGATCTGAACTCATATGCATGGCAGGCACTTTAGTCACTGATCCATCTCTCCAGCACTCATTTAAAGTTTTATCAAATTAAGTTTTATTTTTGGCTCAAAGAGTGTAAACCAGAACTTCCAGATTTATTTTTCCCAAATAATTATCTAGATGTTTTAAGCCTATTGACCCCCTTTAGACACTAATCTCAATTTTACCTATCACATTTATCACTTTCAAAAATCTTTCTTATGAATAGCTGTTGATATACATATATTTCATCTCTAGACTCAAGTTATTTCTATTTTGCCAACACTGCTATCATGGACAATTTCCTTATGTTTTTGGTCAAGGAACTGTATCATTTCTGGTACTACTTTAAAATATTTTATCCATTTGGGGGTTGATTTTGTGGCTGGCATAAGATAAGATGTCATTTTAATTTTTTCTATGTGGATATTATTTTCTAAACTAGTTACTAAATACTCTGACCTTCCTCATTGTGCGTTCCCGGCACCTTTGTCACATGTTCATTGATCTGTATTCACAGGTTCATTTCTAAGCTTTCTCTTTTGTTCATTTGGCCTATTTATGTGTTTGAATGAAGTACCATACTGCTTTAATTACTATAGTTTATTATATAATTTGAGATCAGCAAAAGTTCCTACCTCCAGATTTGCTCTTAATCCTCATAATTATTTTAGATAGAGACTTTTGTCCTTCCACACCACTGTTTCTCTCTCTCTCTCTCTCTCTCTCTCTCTCTCTCTCTCTCTCTCGTGTTTGTATAAATCTTTCACTTTCTTGGTTAAGCTTATTTCTTATTATATCTTATTTGGTGCTATTGTATGTGGGCAAATTTGAAAGCCCAGAACAAAAGAATAAATTCCTAGAAAGAAAGAGTGGTAAAGACATGGAAATCTGACCAAAAGAAAAATGAGCAAGGAAATTCAAAGAGGAAAAACCTCACATTAAAGAATCATGGAAGGCAACAGTGTTTTGACCAATTTTATCAAACTTTGTCCTTTCTATATTATTTTACATTTTTTATTTGTGAATGTGAGGTGGGGCATGCACCACAGTTCCTGTGTCGAGGTGAGAAGACAACTTTTGGGAGTCAGTTTTCTCCTCTCACCATGTGATCCTAGGGATCTAACTCAGGTCATGTGACTTGGCAGCAAGAGCCTTTACTCACTGAGCCATCATTTTTTTATTCATTTATTTTTATTTTATGTGTATGAATGTATTGCTTGTTAGGGCACCTGTGTCATGCAATGCCCATGGAGGACAGAAGAGAGTGCCAGATCATATTGAACTAGAGTTATGGATGGTTGTTAGGGATTTGAACCCGGGTCTTCTTCAAGAACAGCCAGTGCTCTTAACCACTGAGCCATCCCTCTAGTCCCCTCACTGAACCATCTTTTACAGAAGAATCAATACTGCTCTTCAAATTTTTCAAAACCTCGAAGAGGGAAGACCACTGCTGACCCCATTTGAGATTAAAAACAAAAAAGCAAGAGAAAGAAAGTTTATTTCGCCTCACAGATTCAGAGATTTCTGTCTAGAATCATCTCAATGCATTGTTTCGGGGCCTATGGTAGGGTGGTGAGATATAGCATCTCAGCAGGGCACATGGTAGGGGAAGGAGGCTCCCTGCAGGGAACACTTGGTAGAGAAAGGCGGCTCCCTGAACAGTGGCCAGGAGACAGAAAAGAGGGACTGGAATCTGAATATGCCACCCTGAAGGGCATACTTCTAATGACTTATTTTCACCAACTAGACCCCACCCTTAAAGTGTCTAGTACCTCCCAATAGCACCATCAGCTACAGATTGAGCCTTCAACATATTAACCTTTGAGAGCCATTTCAGATCAAAATCATAACACCTTGACACCAAAGGCAGACAGTGAGACTATAAGATAAGAAATTTATTGGCTAATAATCCTGATGAACAAAGATGCAAAACATTCTCAACAAAATGCTAACAAACCAAATTCTGCACCATATGAAAAGGATCATATGCCACAAAAGAGATCTATCTCAGAGGCACAAGGATTGTTCAACATATAAAAGTCAGTAAAGGTGAAACACCATGTTAAGAATGAGGAAAAATCATATGAGCATCTTAAATGTGCATAAATAGCAGTTGACAAAATTCAACACCTTGTTCAAATGTTTCAACAAATTAAGTATAGTACTAATGTGCCTCACAATAAAAGTCATGTATGATATTCCCACAGCTAACATCACATTCAACTCAGTGGCGAAAAGCTGAAAGGAAGCAGGCAGAGTGAAGTCTTCTTAGTCACAGAACCATTCCTTTGGGAATTTTTCTAAACTGTAAGACCCCTCGTTCATGCATATTTTGTGTAAGATAGTTTTAGCAAAACTAATTGAACAGCAAAGCCAGCCCTGATAATTAAAGTTAGAGCATAGATTGGAATGTTAATTTTTTAATGGTAGTAAAAAGGGAAAAAGACTATGTCTATTTGTATCATCACAATATGCTTAAAAGCTTGGCAAACAAAATATGCTAAAAGTATTGAAAGGGTATGACTAATAAGGAGAAAGGATGAGATAAATAGTACTCTGGAAGGATTACAAGTGAAGGAAGTTTTAATTAATAATTGATGCATCCTGCAGTTGGGCTCTAGGTCTTTAGAATCACTGATTAAGGAAGGATGGAAGTAAGTTCTCTGATGTGGGTGTTAAAAACCTATGGAAGAAGTTTCAATTGGGCACCGATTGAAACCCCACCTTATGTTGGAGTTTGGGTATAGATTCCTCAGAGATTTCGGGTGGTGAATCCTCAGAAGCTCAATGGGCCCTGAAATTTTGAGGGACCATATAAAAGAAAATATGGTTGTTAAGTTTTTATATCTTCTCTTAAGAAGACTTCTGGAGGGTCTGTATATGTGAGAACTGGAAATGACTAATGCGGAGTATGGCTAGTAGGGCATTGTCATAGTGCCCTAGATGCCCCACATCCATGGCTGTTACACTTACTTTGTATTAGAAGCAGCAAGGAGCTTTGCAAAGATTGCAGAGCTCAGGTTCTGGTTGATTTGGGACACAACCCAGGCATGTATATTTTCAGAAGCTCCCAGAGGATTCTAATGTGTAACCAAGGATCGAGACTGTCTAAATCAAAGATTAAGGTGTCTTTAGATTTGAAGGCACTTGTGAATCTTCAGAAATACTGTCTTGCAGGTGAGGAAGTCTTTGTGAAGATCTGAGAGCACTGGAGGAAAAAATAGGGCTTGGAGGAAGGGTGTTTGGAAAGTAGAAGCTGAATTTTTAAAAAAGCTGTTATTTTGTATATCCCTGAATAAATTATATTTTGAATACTGGAATTTATTACATCCTTTAGGGGCAAGCACTTCAGATATATGAGTTTAAGTTCAATATTGTTGCTTTATAAATTACCTGAGTTTAGTAACTTATTCAGCTTGCCTGAATCTAATTTTTATTATTTGTGAAGTAGAGCTAAAAGACTGTAAATGGCAGGCTTGCTGTTGTGTCATGTCTCTGCTAATGCTACTTTTATTAAAATCCAAAAGGCCTCCCATGCTGTGGGCTTTGCCCACAAACCCGGCTCCAGAATCAAAGGTTTATGAGCATGAGAAAGCACAGTGAGGGAGGCGAGTACCTGAGGTGGGGTCTCATGGCTTAAGGTTAAAGAGCCAGAATGGAGTGAAACACAGAGTTGAAGTTGAAAATATGACTAATAAGTGGAAGTCACACAAGAAAGACTAAAATACCACAGAAACTGGGCTTTTCCTGACCACGAGATGAGTCTCCCAGAGCTGTGTTCTCTGGTTCCCCACTTGAAGCAAAGTTCAGTATTCGTGCCTGGAGACCCAGTGTTGGCTGACAGAAAGTGACAAAGGAGCCAGTGTTTTCATTAGAGTTTCCAATGAAGGACTGTTTGTTCTAAACAAGATGAGCAAAATGTAAATTAAAATGAAGAACTCAAAAAAAAAATAATAAAGAAAGGGAATTTCACCTTCGTGTGCAAAAAAGATCATAGCAGAGAACTAACACAAGCCATGCTTTCTCAAAGCTGACCCTGCTGGCCTGCACGCTGTCAACACAGGACTGTGTATCTGGAAAATTGAAAACAAAAATAAGTATCTTGTAAAAATACAGTACAGTATATTCAGACTTTTACTTTGCACAGAAGCATTTGGTGGAAATTAATTTGACCTTCCATCTGTGAAATGACTGTTTTTTATGGGGTTAGGCATATGATTATTGAGTGGTGATTTTAGTTTCATCATTTTCTTTATTATAGTTTAACATTAGTGTTTTATTATCTATGTAGAAAGTAGGACTGAGAATTGAAATGACACTCATCATATTTCTACATGAGAAAGAATTTAATGAGCTTCACATAAAATGCTACCTTAAGGAAATGTCACAATTAAAATGGTACAGCTGCTCTGAAGATATAAAATCTCCTACCAAAAAACAAAGCCAGATAAACTTTGAGTGGTGCTGCATTGTTAGCATTGTCTTTCGGAAGCACGGTGCCCCATCTCTCAAGTCTTTTCATTCATTGCTTGCAGTTAACCCTGCACTGTACAACCAAGTGGTCCAAGGTACATATTGAGAAGATGGAAAAGAAGGAAATGTTGCAAGCTCACTCTGCGACTACACTACCACACTTATTTTTATTTTGAAATTTTGTTTATTGGTGCTGGAGAGATGACTTGGCAGTTAAGAACACTGGTTGCTCTTGCAGAGGACCAGGGTTCAGTTCCCAGCACGCACATGACAGATAACAACCATCTGTAACTCCAATTCTATAGGATCTGACACCCTCTTCTGACCTCATAGGTGTTGTATGACTCAGATACACTTACATACACGCAAGCAATACACTCATATGCATATGCATAAAAATAATAAATAATTAAAAATGTTTATCATTTGTGTGCATGTGCACTCATGATGGGGGGAGGCTATGTGTGCAGACGTCAGAGGACAACTTTGTGGAGCTGATTCTCTCCTTCCACCTTTTACATGGGTCTCAGGGATGGAACTCAGGTCACCAGGCTTGTACTGCAAGTGCCTTTCCCCTCTAAGCCACCTAGGCATCCCAACCCTAGCACTTTTATAGGCCTGCTTATTTATCTGCCTCCCACTTCCTTGTACTTCAAGCTGTTGAGTCTCAAAACATTAAATTGAGCTGTTTTCTATACTCCCTCCTTAAGCTCTTTTGTGAGAGGTAAGGAATTCCAAGAGCATTATCTAATGATCACTGCATTTTCCTTCCCATGGCTAAGGAAATAAAAGGTCTAAAATATATTCAAAGGAAAGAAAAACAAGAAAAGTGATTCCACTTAAGCAGGTGTCAGGTAGGGTATCAGTTTAGTCTCATAAAACTGACACCACCCCTTGGCACTCCTAGTGTGGGCTGAGCAGGGAGCTGTAGCGCAAGCTGGGATGCTAGAGTTCTGGCACAGCCTTCTAAGACATCGCTGCAAACCTGCAAAATAGGTCAGACTTGGAAGCATACCAGTAGCACACATATAATCATGGGAAGTTTATGAGTTATTTACTCAGCAAGCTTGAAAATATCAAAGAATGAATTTAGCTCTTATTAGCATGAAGCCTTTTAAAATGACACTCAGGAAATACTTTCTGCCCTTTTATTTGCAATTCATCTCCTGAGCACCTCTGTATTACATCTTGAAATTGTGGAACCACCCATAAATTTAATCCTCCTCTTCTAGACAAATATTGATTTTAGCCCATCCTTCTAAGCCTGAGTGTTTCGGATAGGGTGGAAATGAATGTCACATTTCTTTTCAGGACTGTAAGTCCCTAACAAGTGAGATGTCCTTAGAGTCTGCAGCACTATCTGAGAGTCACTCATGAATTTGGGAAGGTGAAGTACAGATGGATGGAGGAGCTCCGCTGTTTTTGAAGTTCTTGCATCAGGGCTGGATGTGTTATGATGTGCTGAGGACAGTCTATCCTCATCCACCTCCCCTCAGGCAATCTTCTCAACAGTGAGCTAGTCTGAAGAGCTTGGTCTTACACCATCTGCGTAAAACTTCGGGCAGAATCCTAGGAGAGCTGATTAGCTCACAGTGGAAACTTTGGTCAAGCCTCAAGCCAGTTGAGACTGTGTTCCCTCTCTTCTCAGTACAAGCCATAGAAGTTACTGGAAAGGAGGAAGCCTTTCTCAGGAGCAAGCTTGGAATTATCAGTCATTGCCCAATCAGGGGGAGACAAACATAACAACAGTGGGTTGGGATGGGCACAAATAGGAGACACTGAAATAAACTAAAAATAAATAAAAATACTGTAGGGCCAAGGAAAAGAACGAGGCTTCAGCTTCCCTGGCAAAGCAATCAAGTGGAAGGAGGTGAGGTTTTAAGTAAGAGAGGGAAGGAAGTCCATGATTCTTATATCACTTTGAAACTCACCTGATTTCAGGAAAATCAGCTTTTTCCGGAGGTGTACAGTGTATTTCCTAATAACAGCATTTGTGAAGTATTTGAGAATTGACATACATAGATTTTATCTGTGCCCATTGCTATCATATGATAGAGTGAGGATGAGGGGGAAAAGGACCAGAAGTGCATCACCAGCTGTTTGCTCTGTCTTCTATGGGTGTGCTGTGACTCTATTCATTTCATCCTTAACCCATGAGGTGGCTATTCACACTAAACCCATTTTATAGAAGAGAAGTGTAGGTCAAAGAGGCTATATCATATGTTTAATGATGCTCTGCCCATAAGTTTTGAAGACAGAGTATAGACTTAGCATGGTTTCAGGGCCCCAAGCCAGATGCAATGCTGTAGCTAATAACACAGAACAATAACAAAACTATGGAGATGATGGAGAAGCACTTCAAAGAGAACACCTCAGAGTTTAAGCTCTCAGCCTCCACATTGCTTTCCTCCTGAAGCAAGGCTTTGCTGAAAACTTGTAAACTCACTGTCAGTGAATCTATAAGCATCTTCTGGACCAGCTTGGATCTAGTATTCCACTCACTGGAGTGGCTTGAGACTTCTACTTGTACGAGTGTTTAGGATTTGGTGTTCTGGTTGTCCCTGTCCTCACACATAATAGGAGTGTCCTTCTCTACCCATGAAGTTAGGCATAGCTGGGAGGGTTATTTCAGACAATGGAATAAGGGTAAAGTAGCATGTCACTTCCTCACAAAAGTCTTAAGAACAAGTGTGTGATTTGCCGTTACTTTTTTAAAATCAGTATCATGATGACCAACAATATTTCACAGGTGTGGAATCAGTTCATAGCCCCACATAAACTGAAACAAGATGGTGTTTCTTACTGACAGCTTCCGGTGTTTCTTGTGAAAGAGACATTTCTTGCTATGCTCATTCGCTGTGATTTGGAGAGTATTTTTACTACAATATGACCCCCCCCCTGCTGGCTAATATAAAGCCCTACAAGTTTTATTGAGACACTGATATGTTTTATGCATTATCTATGGCTATTTTCAAGCTACCTCAGAAGAGAGTAATTACAAAACAGACCAGATGGCCCATAAAACCTATTTACTATCTTCTCTTTGCAGAAAAGTTGACCTATCCCCTGGTCTAGATAAGCATCCTAGGATATCTTCCAACAAGATAAAGATCTAGTGATCTACTTAACTGTGTTAGTCAGCTTTCCACTACTATGACAAAATACCTGAGATAATGCATTTAATAAGGGAAAAGGGTTATTTTTCTCCATAATTTCAGAGGTAGCAGTTCATAACCACTTGGCCCTGTTGCTTTCAAGACCACAGTGACATGTACATCATGGGAGGATCATAAGGCAAAGAAAACTGCTCCTCTCATGTGGACCAGGAAGCACAAAGAAGGGAGGAGTGGTGAATGTCCCACTATACCCTTCAAAGGCATGTTCCTGATGTTCTACCTTGCTTCATTCACTAGGCTTCATTTCCTGAAGATTCCACCATCTCCAGAAAATTAGAGAGGATGTCTTTAACTCGTGTGCCTCTGGGGGACACTTTTCCACACCAGAGCATGGAAACAACACTCTAAGGCTACACATGCAGCTTTGCCAGAAGAATGAAGACAAGTCTGCCCAGTCTTTATGCCTCAGTAGAAAAAATCTTGGAGAACAGGCGCTGGAGAGCTGTTTCATTAAAAACTGTGTGGTTCTAAAGCACTGTTTGACAGTACTGCAGAAACCAGCTGGCTTCTGCCTCTCACGTCTTGTGCAGGTAACATGTTTGTGGTCAAGCATCCTTCGCACCTTCTATTTCAGCATGTTGACTATAAGAAAATACAAAGTGAAGTTGTCAGAATTCCAATTTCTCACCAAGAAGTACAATGAAAAAAGGATCGAATGAATGGACTCAGGGTTTGGCTTATGGGTTCTGTTTGCACTTCTCAGGTTTCTGGGAAAGTCCAGCCCTTAAGACTGCTCAGGAATTCTTAAAATTCACACTTCGTCCTGTAAGCTAATCTGAGTATGTTCCTTGCAAGTATAAGAGGATAACGGCAAATTGAGCTACATCAAAGCATACTGTCTCGATTTAGCAAAAATATCAAAACACGTTTATTTCACCTATTTTTGTTATCAGTCCCAGCTGAGTTGCCAGCTGCTAATGGTGGTTGATGAAAGTATGTTATGTCAGATTGTCAAAAGCCTCCCCAGTCTATCAATTTCCTTTTACATCAAATAAAATTCTCTCCGCTGAGTTCCAAGAACGATTGCAATCTGGCCCTTTTCCATCCAGATGCTCACTGACTCTTGGGTCTCTTTCTCTGCTCTAT
Organism: Nannospalax galili; assembly: GCF_000622305.1. Taxonomy (NCBI): domain Eukaryota; kingdom Metazoa; phylum Chordata; class Mammalia; order Rodentia; family Spalacidae; genus Nannospalax; species Nannospalax galili. The sequence continues at coordinate 420,457 of NW_008330357.1, forward strand.
CTATACAGGCTGGTCTGGCTGCTTACCGTCCTGTCTGCTCCTGTAGGAACGCCGGCCTCACAGCCACATCTGTGGTTTCCCAGTGCTGCTTCTGTTTCTCCTTTTCCTCAGCCTATGCAAGTGCTTAGAAACCAGTGCTTAGAAGCAGTTGTCTATGCTCCTTGTCTCCGTTCCACACTGACATCCATTTCTTAATCAAACCAGCAATACCATTCATGTTACTGATCTCTTTGGCAGTTGATTCTTAGCCACCTTGGAAGACGCTGAGAGCCTTTCTTGTGGAAATACTCTTGACCCTCATTTTCTGGGGGTCCTTCCCTCCTTGCTGGCTGCTGCTTCTTTTCCTCCCAGGTTCTGGTGGCTCCTAACCTAACCCAGGCTGTTTTTCCCGTGCTCTCTTTCTAGGCTAAGTTTGTCAGAGCCCACGTGTTTCCATCCTCACACTGATCATTCATTTTGATTTCTGGTTCAGTTATGAGGAAGATAATTCTTAACTATTCCTTACCCTTTTTTTCCTTATGAAGAGAAATGTCCACTACTGCAACACCCCCAACTCCTTTGTAACCTCCTCTATCTCCTCAAGGAAGGAAAGAGTGTCAAATGCTGCTGATTTTGAAAACAAACTGAGAAGCTTGAATAAACACCTTCTTATTTCTCTTTAGAAATCAGGCACAGGAGCACACAGCCTTTCTTCCTCCATTCTGTAAGTATGTATATCTTAAGTAAGTACATCTGTGTGATGCACTGTTTTCTCAGATAAGCTGGTATGTCTGTCCATTTGTGGGGCTCCCTATTAGAAAACAGAATGCCTGCAGTCAAAAGCCTTGATCACGTATAACAGGCCTAGCAGTGATTTCTTTTTAAAGTCTATCCATCTTCAGATTCATGTCTTGGATAAATCTGGTACTGAATAAAGAATGTAGTGTTCGATAATTGGCCCACAAGGCTCACAGAATTGCATCCTGTTCTCAGGGTACCCACTTCCTTTAGTATGAGAAATCTAATTTTTATTGAATAGCTACTATGTTCATATATTATAGACTCAATACATAATATATATTCTAAATGAACAAAACAGCTAATTATCCTTTCTTCATTCATTTGACAGCAATAATACATTGAACAACTGTTCCAAATGGTACATATACATCAATTAAAATGAGTAAGCAGAAAATAATGCATGTTTTTGTTTCATTTATCTTATGAGGGAGGATAAACAATAACCACAACACATAAACTTCACATTATGTTACAAAATGTTAGTTTTGAGAAACAGAGGAAGTGTAAAGAAAGAAGCAAAAGAAGGGAGAGGGGGAGAAGAGGGAAAAGAAAGAAAAAAGGGAGGGAGGGAGGGAAGGAGGACAGACTGAGAAGAACTGAGATTCTATTATGATTTTCCTTTTCCTGTGGGTCTTACTCAGTTGTCACAGCTGGTCATGCTTGGACTCTTGGTCTCATTTGATCTTTGGCCTCAGCTTCTCTTTTTAAAAGTACTTTATTATTTTTATTTTATGTGTATGAGTATATTGCCTGCATGTATGTAAGTGCACCCATGTTGTACAATGCCCACGAAGGTCGGAAGAGGGCATCAGAACCTCTGGAAGTAGAGTTAAGAACAGTTGCTAGCCACCCTGTGGGTGCCCAGGAATCAAACCCGAGTCCTCTACAAGAGCAGCCAGTACTCTTCACCACTGAGCCAGTTTTCTAGCCCCCTGCCTCAGATTCTTGAGTGGCTGGGAATACAGCCACTCATCAAGCCTTTAATTATTTGGGGCTTTTTTGCGTTTGTTCATTTGTTTGTTTGTTGTTTGTTTTGATTTTTGAGACAGAGACTCGCTGTAGTTCAGGCTGCATTGGAAATCTCTATGTAGGCATGGCTGGCCTCAACTGCACAGAGATCCCTTTGCCTCTGCCTCCTAAGTTCTGTGATTAAAAGTCTGTGCCACCATGCCTAGCTTTATGTTGTGATTATTAATAAGTTGATCAATGTACTTTTTGTGATTGAGTAAATGACATTCTACTTTCTAGGTAGAAGGTAAGGAGCTAGGCTTGTAAACATCTGGGTAAACTGAATTTAGTCAGTGCATAGATATTTATGCAAGATCACATTCAGCTTGCTCTGGGTGTAGTGAGGAGGTTTGTGTACCTAAAGGGAAGTGAATAAAGGGGAGAGATTTAGAAGATGAGGGCAGAAGCAAGCCCTGGGGCCAGAGCACAAAGCACCATGTAGGGGAGGCTGTCAAGGCTGTGTGTTTAGTGGCAAGCCCCTGCTCCTGTGTGAAGAATTTGGGAACAAGAATAGATCCAGAATGACAGCTAGGTTGCTTTTGAGGGGAGAGCACCTCAGACCAGGCTGCTAGCAGTGGAGGTGGGAAAAGTAGTCAGATTTCCTTCCTGATTTGAAGATAAAGCCACTGGATTTCCAAAAGAATTGGATCTGAGCTATTAAGAAACAGAAAGCCAGGGCTGGAGAGAAGGTTCAGCAGTTAAGAGCACTGACTGCTCTAGCAGAGGACCCGGGTTCGATTCCCAGCACCCACATGGCGGTTACGAACTGTCCTTAACTCCAGTTCCAGGGGAATCCTAAGCCCTCTTCTGACCTCCGCGGCACTGCACAACATGGGTGCACTCACATACATGCAGGCAATATGCTCATACACATAAAATAAAAATACTAAATAAAAATTTTAAAAAAAGAAATAGACACCACAGACTAGACTGAGGCTGAATTTATTTATTTTTAATTTTCAGGGTTCTGATTTATTGTCTCTTTTGAATTTTTCACCATCATTCTTCATATCAATTGTTGTTTGGCTTGTTTATTTAGAGACTATAACATATGTATTCACTGTCGATTCAGAATTAACTGTTGTACCACTCCACATGAAATGGGAGACGTCTTCAACACTATAATTCCATTTACTCCTGTCCTTTGTGTAACTGATGCCATATATTTTATTTGTATCTAAATTACAAATGCCACAAAAAATATTTTTATTGCTGCTTTAAACCATCTGTTGTCCATGGAAGAAACTTCAGGAAGAAAAATATAAGATTGTCTGTAGTATGTGCCCATGTATTTACTATTTCCCAGACTCCTCGCTCCTTCCTGTGAGGCTGAACCCCCATCTGCTGCTGTTTTCCTTCCACTGAAGCAGTGACTATGGTGCAAGTCGCTGGCAGCCAATGTTGCCAGCTTTCCTCTACCCGAAAATGTCTTTATTTCATCTTCATTTTTACAGCCTATTTTTGGTGACTACAGAATCTAAGTAGATAACAGTTTCCTCTTCTGCCTCTTTAAAGGCATCTCATCATTTTATGTGTATGTCATATTTTATGTCTCTTGTTGGTTTTAGGGCCTAACCCTTTGCCCTTAGTCTTCACAGTTTGTTTCAGTGCTGTATGTAGCAATATAGCTTTCTAGTATACGTCCTCTTTGGGACTTGCTGTTCCTCACATTTATAGATCAATATTTATACCAAATTAAAAAAATTGCTATTATTTTATTGCACAGCCTCATGCAGCACAAGATAGCCCCAAACTTGCTAATTCAGTGCAAGGAGGTCGACTTTGAATTCTCTGATATTCCTGCCTTCACCTCCCAAATGCTACGATGACAAGTGAGCATCACCAGGCCTGATTTTTTATAGTATGAGAGATTGAACCCAGAGTTTTGTGTATGCTGAGCAAGTATTCTACCAACTGAGCCACAACCTCAGCCCAGCCATTAGTTCCTTCTCAAGTTCTCTCCACAAAGATCTTTATTTTAAAACAATTCTTTGATATATATATATACACATATATATAAATTTTAATAATATCAACTAATGGAAATTTATTAAAGATCAAAGCAATTTTGCATAGTAGTAACATGGAACACTGTATTTCTGTAAAAGGAGTTACAGCAATGTTTAAAATCAAATGTTTGAGTACTATATAATCCACATATAAACTAATTTGACACTTAAGTACTGAGGAATGAAAGTGAGAAAATACTGTATCTTTTCCATATGCTTCTATACAAGCTAAAAGCATATGTACAGTAAAACACTCAATTCATAAAATACAGTAGTGTCAAACATGAGTAGAGTTGCTTCAGACCACATTGTTGTCATTGTGTAGTGAGACTGTCAGGTGCAAGTATACATGTTGTATGTTCACAGAAAAGCTGCAGCCGCAAGGGCAAGAAGTGTTAGAAGTGCCCCCATTTATTACCCATTTAATTTTGAATTTTTATTCACTGGATATGTAGAAAACTTGTACTGTTCCTAAATTTCTCATGACTTCCACACTCAGTTATACAGCCCCATATGGGGTTGAGACCAACAGTTAAGAAGATTTGCTCTTTGGAACAGATTTGATCCCTTCCATCCTAGTACTCAAATGGAATACTTCTCATTCACCTCCCTTTTCTAAGGTGTTATTTATTTTTTCTACCATTGACTTTATGGTTTGAAGACATGAACTCTGACTGAAAGAGTTAATGAACTTCTTCCTACTGTACATCATCTTGTTTTTTAACTGAATGCCAATTTTTCCAATACCTACTATGGAGTCTCTGGTTAATGCCCTTGTAACTTGTTGCCAAATCTGTGAGAAGAAAAGTTCCTTGTGTACCACAATCATACTTTCTGAAGAAACTCCATGTCATTTAGATTCTTGTCTCCTACTGTAGATAATCCTCTTCATCATCAAAACTGATATTCTCGGTTTTGAGGACTATATATAGTAGAGTCACCACTGTAGATAGTACTCATCATCATCAAAACTAGGGGAATATGTCAGTTGTGACAGTCTGAGGCTCCACCATGAGCAGATTCCTGAAGTTTTCCAGTACCACTTCATGGTACAGTTTCCTCTGGGAAGTATCTAGCAGTTCCAGATCCTCCTCACCAAAGACTACAGCTACTTCCTTGAACTTGGTCATTCTGCCCTCCTCCTACTGGGGAATGGCTGAGTCTGGGAAGAAGTTGGGGTTTTGCCAGTTGTATGACTTTGATCCAACCACCCAATCCACTGCGTGCATCCTCAGCTGACAGTTTAGGGTGTTCTCACCTATGAATTCGATAACTTACACACATGGAAGAGCTGAGGTCGGAAGATTGTGTGGTCCGTGAGCCCAGCTCTCCCACTGGAGCCAGCATTCCAAGCTTTGTCTCTCTGTTGCTTCTTCATTCATGCTGAGGTTGCTCCTCCTCCAAATCCAGGGATAAGTTAACAAAGCTGCCAGGGGAGACCAAGAAACTGACCAGAAGCTAGTACTTAAAAACATCACTGTATTTTTTTCTCTTTCCACTTCTAAAAGTTCAGTTAGATATGTAATTCTTGCTACTCTTCAGTGGATCACTGCATCTCCCTTTTATTTTTCTTTTTGATCAGTATTTTCCTCTCAATTATACTATGTGAATTGTGGTTTACCAAAGTTCTTGCTAAATATGGGTCTACATATACATCACTTTAAGAAATCTATCGTGATGATCAGACACATCTAGTTTCCATGGAGGTATTTTTTAAAAAGGACTTCTAGCAAAAGCCCCAAGACATTTTTATAGCTACTTTTGGAAAAAGATAATCCTCTTTCTATCAACAGGGAGCTCAGTAAAACTCCAGCATGAGAATTTTGGCAAATCAGTGAGACCCATTATCACAGGCTTGGAAGATGTGACATTCATAGCAAATGGACAGACAGTTCTGTGTTAGTTTGACTCAGTCTGGTAGAGCATGGTATTCAGTAATGCTGAATATAATTGCAAGGATATAGAGCAAGCAATCATTAAATTTCAGTTTATTATTATAGTTCTAAAAACCTCAAAACATTTCTGGTGTGCCCATTTTGATAAATAAAACAACTAACCCCCATTAAAAAGAAAAAGATTAAGCTGGACATGGTAGAGCATGCCTTTAATCAAGAGGCAGAAGCAAGAGAATCTCTGTGAGTTTCAAGCCAGCCTAGTCTACATTGCAAGTTCTAGGCCAAGCAGGGCTCTGTAGTGAGACCGTATCTCTACAACAAACAAGATTTTCTTCCTACCTTCAACCATCAGCTGCCATTCTCCCAAAGGCTTCTTGTGAAGGGTTATTGCGGCTGTTTATAGTGACTTGGCTTGCTACCTCATTGTCTTCTCTACCTAACATTTGACTCATTCTCCATCAAGTACCTAAGTAGATCTAAACAGGTTTTAGAAACAACTATAAAGCCGCAGTGTGCTTGCTTCTTACAGAAAGGATGTGTGGTCTGAATATGACGACCTCACTGAAGATTATCAACAAGGCCTTGAAGGGTTCACTTTCAATTTTACGTGGCTTAATGAAAATACTGACATGTTGTTAAAGTCACAAGAAGAGACTCCAGAGACTTGGATGTCCAGAAGGTTAGAAAAGACAGCCAAAGCCTCTCTACATGTATGGGTGAGTCAGTCTTATAATTTATTGTTGAATAATTACTGTGAGTCCAAATTAAGTAGATAGAGGAGGGGAAGAGAGGAAGAGCACTAGTGATTATACACCACTAGGGGAATCAAAAAGACAGAGTTCTTGGTCTTAATGTTCTCAGAATGTATTAAAGGAGACAAAGCACTCGTAAGCACAAAGAAAGGAACAAAAAAAAAAAAAAATCCATGAAAGAAATTAAGCAGAGAAAGTCACTTAAAAATGTTGAAGGCTATGTTTCAGAGCATTAGTATTTTAATATTAATAAAAGTAGAGACCTCAGAACAATAAAGCATCCTGTGGAGTAAACCATAAGGCATAAAGACATGAAAGCCTCTCATTTTTAATTACCCCAATGGTTGTACTGAATGTTCATTATACATGGACTATGGGGACAAAACAGTGTCAGGAGAATTGATCTTTGTCCTTGTAGAGTCTGTAGTCTGAAGGACATAAACTAATGCTGAGCAAGTTACTATAATAAATGCATAGAAACTCCACAACTTTCCCCAATATTGGGACATATCTTCTTGGTTTTTCTTCCATTCATTGGTATCCCATTTCTAATCCTGCTTTCTAGATTCTTCTATTGCTGGCTATCCAACAGAAATGTGCTTAGCACACAATTGTTGTCTTCTTTTCATTTGTCTTTAAGGTTTTTTTAAATTTATCTTGTTTTATTTTATGTGTATGAATGTTTTTCTGTACATACATAAGTACACCGTGTATGCAATACCCCCAGAGCACCGATTCCCCTGGACCTGGAGTTATGAATTATTGCTAGCCTCCACATGGGAGTGGGAACCTAGCCCAGGTCTTTGGCAAGAGAAGTCATGCTCTTAACTGCTGAGCCATTGCTCCAGCCTCATGTCTTTTTCATAATCTCTGATTGGTCCCTGATATGAGGTGAATTGTCATCTCATAACTCTTATGTTGAAGTCCTAATCCCTGTGGCTTTATTTGGAAATAGCATTGTTGCAGATAAAATCAGTCAAGATGAGTTCATAAGGTGACACATCCTTATTCCAAAGTCACTGGTGCTCTTACCAAAAGGAGACATTTAGATATAAAGTCACACACAAGGTGAGGACCACGTTAGCATGAAGGCAGAGATCAGGGCATACATGTGCAAGTGCATAATCTTCAGATACTGTCAGTAAAGCCCAGAAACTAAGAGAAAGGCATAGAACGGATTCTAAATTCAGCCTCACAATATTTGAAAGAACCGGTCTTACTCATGGTACCTTGATCTCAGACTTTCAGCCTCTACATCTATGAGACAAAACACATCTTGTTTGAACCACAGAGTTTGTGGAACTTTATTACAGCAGCTCCAGAAAACAAAAAAGGCCTTTTAATCTCTTAGGCTTGCTCAATGTTTGAAATTCTATCTCTGTGCCAGAAATCCCCAAATTGATATCTTTATCTCAGAACTTTCTTCCATCCTCCAGGCCCTATAACACTGCTCACTGCTATTTCCACATTGATGTCTTAAAAACATCCCACACTCACATGTCTAAAACTGAACTCTTGATTTCTTCACATAATCCCTGGTCAACTAGAGCCTTCCCAGTCATCCGCGATCACGGTTGCATCCTGTTGCTTTTCAGGTGAAATTCCATGGAAGATGTCATCCCTTTGTCAGTGTTTTCCAGCATGCTTCATAACCAACCTTCTAATGTTTTTTCCTTCAAAGCACATTCAAAATACATTCTTACATTCACTACCTGCACTCTAGTATCCTGATCTGAGCCAGGACCCACTTAACTAACCCCTGCTTCTACCCTCAACCTCCTCACTCCATGAACACAACAGCCAGAATGTGCTAAACATCACACTGTGTTGTGTTAAACCTCTGCTCAAAGCCTGTGAGGGTTCCCACGTTCTGTGGTGGGCAGGGCAGAGCACTCAGAGTGGCCCTTAGTGAAGCAGCCTGACACCCTGAATTTTATACTCTAATGTAGTCTCTTCTATAACACTGGACAACCACTTAAAATATTTAAGATTCTAGAAATATTTTTGAGTGAAAATTGTGTTGATTGATTTGTTATGTCTATGAACTCTATTTTCTTCACTTATGAAATGGGAAGTTTGCAAGGATCCTTTCAGCTCTCAATCATTATAAATTATAAATTATTTTATTAAAAGAACTCACTCACTGTGTGTGGTGCCAACATCATGTTTAAGGAGCCCAAAAATGAAGTGACTATTGGTAATTACAGAGTTGATCTAATCATTGTAGGCAGCAGTCTAGCTAATTTAATCCCTGAAGTGAATTTTATTCAGTTTAGCTACCTACATTCACACAAATCAGATAATGAGATAACTTGGCCACTGTGTTAGATACTGGTACACTGTATACAAGCTGCATGTTCTGAATGAGATAATTCATCTTTTCTGTGGATCACCAGGATATGCACATATGTAGGAATACCCTCTGTACTACATAGAGTCAGTTGTCAAAATAACATCCCTGGGTGCAGGTAACTTCAACTGAGGAACTTCCTCCATTGGATTGGCCAGTGACAATGTTTATGGGACATTTTCTTGACTGATTGTTGAGTAATGTGGGAGGGCCCAGCCCACTGTGGGAAGTGTTATCCCTGGGCAGCTGGCCCTTTTTATATAAGAAAACAGGCTGATCACGGGCCAGAAGAACAAGTCAATAAGCATCATACTTCTACAGTCTGTGCTCCAGGTTCCTGCCCTGAGTTCCTGCCATGGTTTCCCTTGATGATGGACTGTGATCTATAAGCCAAATAAACCCTTTCATCTCCAAGTTGGTTTTGATCAGTGTTTTTATCACAGAAATAGCTAACCAGAACCATGTATCTATCTATCTATCTATCTATCTATCTATCTATCTATCTATCTATCTATCTATCTTCTATCATCTATCATCTATCATCTATCTATCACCTATCTATCTCTATCTATCTATCATCTATCTGTCTACCGTCTATCTATTATCTATCTACCTATTTATCTATCTAGGAATACTATGTATTATAGAGTTATGTGTTAGAGTACACATACAGAAAAAAAATAACTAAACAACTTATAACCCTTTCACATGTAAAATGTATTTTAAACAACATTTAGTTAGTTAGCATTAAATTTAAGATGAGTCAATGAAATCCTTTTTATTTTGTGAAAATATGTTCTCATTAATGTAATTGTTTTCATTTACATTATCAACTTAAGGCCTATTTTAATATTTAAGCATTTCTTTATGAATACGAAAATTGTTTTTGAAGAATCTCTATTAACTTCTTCCCTTTTGTTGTTCCTCATGGTACACTGCCAGTTTCTTATTTCTGGAGCACCCCAGGAATTCCCACCATGGGGCCTTTGTCCTGACTGTCCTTCAACCAGGCACACACATATCTCTCACAGCACTGAAGTATTTGCTCGGTTGCCAATTTTTTGATGAGCTCTTATTTACCTTCCAGTTTCATGATCCCACTTAACATCTTTGTTTTTTTTTTCATAACACTAATTACTTCATAATATATACTGATTTTCACAGTTATTATATTTTATTTATTTCCAGTCTCCTCTGCCCATGAATATCAGTTTGCTAAGGGCAGAGATACTTGTTTTTGTTCACTGATATTTAGCAAATGCCTAGAGTAGTGGATTCTAGAATACAATTGCTTAATTGAAATTTGTTAAGTAAGTAAATCTAATAATGTTTTATATTAATTTAGACAATCACTAATGAAGCATCTGAAAATAGTAAAGTGCTAGGAACAAATAAATCAGTTTGTGGTCTGGAAATATTCTAAATTGAATTACTTTATAACTATCATAGTATATTTTATTCAACCCCTTAACCTGTGACTCTTAATGACCTCTTTCCTCCAAGGCTGAACCATGATGATTATTGTTTCATTAAAAGAGAGGGCAGGGCTTTTTAAAAACTTTATTATTATTATTATTATTATTAATGTGTGTGAAGTGTGAAATATAGGTAAGAGAGGGCAGGGCTTTTTAAAAACTTTATTAGATTTATTATTATTATTATTAATGTGTGTGAAGTGTGAAATATAGGTAAATGTGAGTTGTTAGTGCAGGCACACACATGCCACAATGTGTGTGTGTGTGTGTGTGTGAGAGAGAGAGAGAGAGAGAGAGAGAGAGAGAGAGAGAGAGAGAATATGTCAGAGACAATCTTTCAGGAGTCAGTTTTAATCTCAGTTTGTCAGGGTTGCACAGCAAGTGCTTTTACCTACGTGAAGTGTGAAATATAGGTAAATGTGAGTTGTTAGTGCAGGCACACACATGCCACAATGTGTGTGTGTGTGTGTGTGTGAGAGAGAGAGAGAGAGAGAGAGAGAGAGAGAGAGAGAGAGAGAATATGTCAGAGACAATCTTTCAGGAGTCAGTTTTAATCTCAGTTTGTCAGGGTTGCACAGCAAGTGCTTTTACCTACTGAACAATCCCACCCACTTGAGAGGGCAAATTTTGACTTATTGATTAGCAAGTCAATCAGTAGGCTCATATACTAAGCTTGGAAGAAGAGAAGCCTTTTCTAAATTTCACCAGAATATTTAGTTAAACATACTTAGCAGCGTGGAGCTCACACCATGAAGAAGACTGTGGAACAAAACAAAGGAAGGTTAGGCTAAAAGATCTGATGCCTTATCATGGAGGAATACCATCTCCAAGCTTGGCCACAGGATTTGTTTCAATTAAACTAGGGACACTACCTGCTTAGGAGCACAGAAAACCCTGTGATGGTGAATAGCAGGCCATAGCATGGCTGACTGGGCAGAATACCTTGACAAGCAAAGTGAGGGTCTTGTCATCCTAAAGGTTCCTACAGTCCTGTGTGACATTTTCATAACTTGAGGAAAGATGCATCTCCTGGTAGGGCCACAGTGAACTCAGATTTAAGGTAACCATCCATGTTTTATTGATATTTGCTATCACATCCACTAAAAGAGGGAATTTTCTATAAAACTTTCTCATATATGATTTTCAAAATACACTCATGCCCTTTCTCTCTGGGCCCTGCACTGATGTTATAGATTGTGAAAAGTTCAGAGGACATCAGTTTATTACTGCTACTTCTACTGGGAACAGGCAAAGAGAGTTCCAGAAGTTCCATACCCAGTGTCAGCTTTGATGATATTACATAGAAAGGTTTATTTTTAATTATTTTCTCTGAGAAATTTTTCACCTTGGGAATTGTCATTAAAATATTTTCTCCAGAGGATCCAAAGAAACCAACCATCCATATTCCAAAGCCACAAGCACACCACTATCCCCACCCTACTCATACATCTCAAATTACTGAGATGCCTCATAGCCATGGTCAGATGGCAGGCAAGGAAGCCATCAAAAGACAGTTGGTATTCTTTCTTGCATTAGGAGCGTGCTATTCTGACTGGGGCAGTCACATGTGCTTGGTTGAACCTAGAGACATGCCAAAGATATGAGTTGTTAACCACAGAAAAATTGAAAGGCCAAAATAAGCAAGGGCTTTTCAATAAATGGGAATAAAATTGAACAAACCAGGGACCAGTTACCTTCCATATATATGAGAAACACGCTGGTTTCACCGGATGAGAAAGGGTGTCCAGGGGACTAGACATGGAATTGTCTCAGGGTAAATACCAAGAGCACCTAAGGAGGAATCATTGGATCTACCTTCCTTAAAGCCAAACTCTCTCTGCCTCAAGGGAAAAATGTTTCATACGTCAGCAGTGAAACCATACCCACACCACCTTTAGCTGAAATTATATAGAGAGGTTTATTTTTAATGCTTTCCACTGAGGAATTTTTCCCCTTGGGTGTTGGTATTAAAATATTGTCAAAAAAAAAACACTTGACAACTGCAGCTACATTTATAATGCTGGAGTTGTGTTTAGCTGAGATGTCATGGCATCAGAAAACATAATAGATACTTTGAAAGGACAAGGAATGGTCTCTCTATACTTAGCGACACTGTGTCTACATATGTTAGAGATAGAAAAGCCTCATGGGACAAGCTTTGAATAGCAAAGAATTTCATTCATTTTTGTTAAATATTCCAATAAAGATGGTAAGTGAGCTTATGACTATAGCATAAAATACTTAGGACTGAAACATTGTCACATGTATATATAGTATTAATAAGCTCGATTATGTATATAAAAGTATAAAATATGGGTGTTGGGGATTTAGCTCAGTGGTAGAGCGCTTGCCTAGCAAGCGCAAGGCCCTGGGGGTTGGTCCTCAGCACAAAAAAAAAAAAAAAAAAAAAGACAAAATAACAAAAAATACCCCCCCTCAAAAAACCCCCAAACAAGGCAAAATTTACAATTAAATATGCATGCATGCACATTTGTGGGAGGCAAACTCACTTTTGAGAAATTGTCTCACATAGTAGTCATTCCATTGACACTGGATCAGCCAACCAATATTTAATAGAAAACCTACATACTGACTGTGCTATGTGACATAGGCACTTGAAATATCATTTCAGAACCCTAGAGAACTATAATCTCTCTCATCTTAGAGCAGTCAGGACAAGGAGAGAATGAATAGACTGGATCTGGCACATGTGCAGTCCAACATTTAGAGGACTTGACAAGACCTAACGTGAGTCTGGCAACAGGAAGCATGTTACAACCAAGAGAAGGTAATGAGATTCCAATGAGCAGGCTCTTCCCACCTCAGAAATCCAAGCCAGAAACTGCCTCAGTTTGCCTTCACTTTTGGAGGTTTGCTTCAAGGGTGCAGAACCACAAAGTCACATGACAGTTACCCAGCAGCCTAATAGTCATGTCATTAGTCCTTAATAGACTATGGAAATCCAGAAAATGTGTTCAAATGACATCCTGACCACTGAGGGTCTCCCAGAGGTGATATATCAAAATAAAAGAAGTGATTAGGATAATTTTCCACCATTATTAGCACTGTACCCACTGGGTAGAATTTATCCCAAACCACTTCAGATACCCATGAACTGTCCCATGTGTACCATTTACACCTTTATCCCATGTCGCTGTCTCTAACTTAATCCTATCTGGATAATGCACCAGGGTTACTTTCACTAAAACCACATTGTGAGCCCAGTGGGCTATAGAGCAAAGTTAAATTGAGGAAGATACCTTGATAGGATTTTGCTAAATGTTTGGGGCTAGGGGTGTAACTTAGCCAAACAGCTGGGATAATAAAAGTAAAGGAAAAAGACAAAATTCAGAGAAGTCAAATAGAGAAACAGCATGAACAAGTGAAAATTCAAATGGCAAGCCAGTTGTTCTTCAGTAGCCCCAAGGAATCAGCTCCCAGGATGACCCAGGCTCCCAAATTCCCAGAGATGCTCAAGTTCCTCACATAAAATGGTATATTGCTTCCATATAACCTATCCACATCATCTCATAGGCTTTAAATCATCTCTAAATTACATCTAAATCTCTTTCAATAGATGGTCTAGATGATTAGCTTTTACACTGAAATATTTCAGTAATGATTAAAAAGATGTCAGTACATGTTCAGTAGACACAATTATTTTCCCAATCATCTTTAGCTGTAGATGGCTGAATTCATGGATGTGAATCCCGTGAGTATCGAAGACTGACTGTGTGGATAGCTACTCATGATTAATAGTGCCAGGGTGGCACTGACATCTCCAAGCCTAGAGCATTGCCGCAGGAACCACGCTTACAGAAAAGGAAGCATCCACGCTCACATTCGTGAATGAGCAGGCATTCATCAGGCAGTGGGAGAGAATGAATATGAGCCCAGCCTACAGTGGGCTTATAGGAGCAGCAATGATCCTTGTACAAAGAAACCAAAGATGTAAGTAAGCCCCACACCAGGAGAGACTTCAATGAAGTTTCCCTCTGCTGCATGAGTCCTAAAAGAGAAACTATCACTTTGGGCCCACATTTATTTGAGTAGCTATGAGGAACGCTCAGAAGATATTTCACAACACATTAGGTTCTTCACACTGAAACAAAAACACAAGGAAGTTTCCAGATGTGATCACCAAGTCTTCCTTAATGAGGCAAGAGATAACCTGTTGATTAAGACCAACACTGGTGCCCCTCATCAACCAGCCATATCAGTAACTACTGCATGAGATGTTGCAGTTCCTCAGTCTAAAAATGAGTCCCCCAATGTCAATTTCTCGCCATATGCAGCAAATATTTCCTATTATTTAGTTACCCTGTTTTAATTGGGTTGGGCTGATAGTACACTGGCAAGGCTCCATCTGTGAGAGACGTTTATGTCACTTAATGTAGAGAATGAAAGTTGCAAGACAGAGGGAGTGACAGTTCAGACAGGTATATGGTAGATGCTTGTCAACACAGAAAACAAGCATGCTAAATTCTTATTTTTTAATTAAATATAAATCTACTGGTGATATGCCTTTTATTTGATTAAGGGAAACATTATCCAATTTGAATATTTTTCAAACCAAAATATGCAATTTAATTAAGTCCTACAGACAGGGGATATGCTCCTACTCCATTTTTTTCTACATGTGACAAGTGTGATAGAATTATTAACGATTGGGGCTAGAAAGATTGCTCACTGGTTAAGAGCACTGGCTGTTCTTGCAGAAAACCCAGGTTCGAATCCCAGCACCCACATGATGGCTAACAACTGTTTATAACTCCAGTTCCAGGAGATCTGATGCCCTCATCTGTCCTCTTCAGGCATTGCATGACATAGGTGCACTTGCACACATGTAAGCATAACACTCCTATACATAAAATAAAAATAAAAAATAAGTAGCCAGACATAGTGGTGCACGCCTTTAATCCCAGCACTTGGGAGGCAGAGGCGGGCTGATCTCTGTGAGTTTGAGGCCAGCCTGTCTACATAGCGAGTTCCAGGACAGCTGGGGCTACAGGGAGACCCTGTCTCAAAAAGACGATACATGTCAGTCTTAAACCTGGGAAAAATAAGTAGCCTGCCTATAGCTTGGCACATGGAGCTTTCTCACACACAGAAAAATACTGAGTAGGCACCAAAAGAAGCCATGATTTTAATTGCTAGAATATATTTCTAGGGTTTAGGGAAATGGCTGCATTGGGAAAGCATAAGGATCCTCAACACCCAGGTAACAAGGCTGGCATGGCAGCACACCAGTAATCCCAGTGCTGGGAAGGCAGAGACAGGTGTATCGCTGGGACTTGATGATCAGCCAGCCTAGCTTAATTAGTTAGCATGAGGTTCAGTGAGAGACTCTGTCTCAAAAAATAGATGGAGAATAATTGAGAAAGACACCTGATGTTGGACAACTGGCCTCCACACAGGTACACACACACACACACACACACACACACACACACACACATACACACACACACACACACACAAATACATACACACATATACACACAAGATTTTGCTAGCTCATAAATTGTTAAATAAATGAAATAATTATTGTTTTAATAATAAATGAAAAACAGTGAGGTGTGTCATTATTTGAAACCTAACATTAAATTATGTTTTAAATAATTGTCCTTGTGAGAAGCTGAATTGAGTTTCTGAAGCCCTTAGAGAGGGCTACATGAGCTTAATGTACATACCACTTTTCCTATATAAGACTGTAGCGTACAGTTGATGTGTGGTGTCCATTCAGAATCTATAGCTTGAATACGAATTGCCAGCTTCTCACAGGGGGACTACAGTTACCTAATCACTCAATTTATATGATGAATATAGGCAGCCAAACTGAATAAAACCCACTTCAGGGATTGAATTATCTACGTTAGCTGTCTACATCGATCAGATTCACAGTATTACTATAAAATTAATTTTAATTTGTGCTATCTCCACATCCCACACAGTAATTCTGTTGTTCAAAAAGAATTATAGAATTTTTCAGCTACAAAGGGCCTTATTTTACTGATGAAGAAATTGAGGACTTTGGATTTCCCAATTGAATCAGCACAGATAAATCAAGAGAAAGCTTCATACTGAAATCTGAATCATATCAATTAGTTTTCTAAAATACCACACTAGGCTATTACATTGGAGTGGTTTTAGACTAGAGTCTCCTAAACAGAATTATGTGAGGGATGGAATTGATTCCTTAGATGGTATGCCTGGGCAGGACCTGGGGAAGCTGATCTCTGTACCCTGAGGCCTCAGTCTTTAGGCAAGTCTGATTACTCCCCTAGATATGCCAAACAAGAAATATCATCTTTCTTTACTGCAGTGATATGCAGGGATTGGAAAGAACTTGATACTGGATACTTTAGGCAATTAAATCTAATCCATCATTACTCCAGGTGTGTTTTCTATAAAGATATGTTTCTATCATATTATTTGTACAAGGACTTACTAAGCAGTGTTTCCATTTATCATAGTATGTTATATTCTTGGAAGGATAAATTTATGGGTAAGGCATAGTGTACTGTATTTGCCAGAATAGGCACAATTATATTGTGTTAACACATAAACACTAATAGCTTAATGCAACCCAAGTAAGTGTAATGTAAATCAAAGCACACCTCTCCATCTTGCTGCTACGCCATCTGGGAAACTGGGACACCAAGATGACAGCATGACAAAAGCAAACAAGGAGGCATGCAAAGTCTTCAACTGCTAACCCAGAATGGACACAAATTTCATTGGCCAGAACTAATTAGATGTCTGTATCCTAACTTTCAACATGCTGGAAAATGTAGAGGTCCCTATAGATATTTAGTGGCCTTTCTCATGAAGATAAACTGTATATATGTGTGCATATATGTACATGTATTTATAGATACTTATATATGTATTGCAAGCATTAATTCTAAGATATCAAGGTTATGTTTCCATTTTTCCTTAGATAGTTGTTAACAAATATGTTTGAATTCTAGTTTAGTATTCTCAAAATATACAGAAATTTTATTTAGGTGAAATATACTACTACCACTATTAATAGTTTGCATCAATATAACTCCTTCAATTTTTTAAACCTTTCACATATGATAATAACACAACAATGTCATAGTCTATTCAAGAGATTATAACAGAAGACCACACATTGTGTAGATTATAGACAACAAAATTCACTTCTTGGAAATTCAGATGCTATAAAGTCCAAAATGAGAGCAGACTCGGGATCTGGTGAGGTCCTGTTTCCTGGTTCAAAATGGCATCTTCCCATCATGTCCTAACATAGCACAGAACACAGCAGACTTCTGGGGCCAACAACCACAAAGGCCCATCTCTTTGGGGGAATAGGCTAAAGATATCCTGGAGAATAGGATATCTATATATGATTTTGGAACAAAATCAATCATTCAGAACTACAGACCATAGAAACAACCTTGTTAGATTGTCATAAGAAATTTTGAAGTTAGGTATGCCTATAATTCTAGAACTTGGTAGGAAAAGGGAGGAGGATCAAGAATTCAAGGCCATCCATGACTATGTAACTAGTTCAAGGCTAGCCTGAGTTACATGAGCCCTTGGATCAAAAATGAAAACTAGAAAAGATAATCAAACTTTTAGACAACTTTAAAAAGCATGCATGAAGAACTAAAGACACATTAGTTGCTATCATTTTCAGCAACGGTGGATTTGTTATTGTGTTACTTGATCAAATGTGATTCTCTGCAAGCTGTATTTAGCCTCATTAAGGGAAATGAGATTTAAAGGATTAATCCACTAGTCCAAGAGCACAGCTAAAAGTAACGATGTAGTACTGCTAGTCCAACAATGCTGACACCAAGCCCTATCAACTCTGCTCTGTGTTTGAAGTCAGCCTGAGCTCAAAGCAAGACTGTCTCAGAAAAAAATGTCCCTTTTAATCCTAAAATTAAATTATACTGCTTTAAATAAGTTTACCAGAAAATCTTCTCTTTATTTGTTGCATTATGTATGCAACTTTCCCAGCTAATTACAATATAAAATTTTATTTAATCAGTTTGCTAAAAGATACTTATTACTTTTATAATAGAATATATTCTCCAAGATTTAAACCCTGACAACTCTCACTTTCCAGGCATATTAAATTCATTCTATCCAGTTAAGTGTTAAAAATTGTATGAGTATTTCACCCTTGCAGTCTTGATCAATCCTTCTAAAAAAACAGATCTTTCCAGTGAAATATCCACTAGAAATCTCATAAAACTTCATCTATATGGAGACAAATGTATATCTCAAAATGTTAGTATCCCCTCCACATCCTCTTGTTTTGTTCTTCACTTAAGAATGGCTTGGCATTCGGGACCAAGATACTAAATAAGAGGGTAGTATATCCTTGCCATCTTGACACTTTAAGTCCCAGAGTAAACCAAGATAGTTGTATTACTCAGGGTTCTTTGGAGAAACAGAATCAGTAATATCTAGATAGATGCAGAAGAGATTTATCAGGGATAAGAATTGGCTAACATGGTTAGGAAGGCAAAGATGTCCCATGATGCACTACCAACAGGAAAACCATGAAATCCAGGACTAGAATTCATCCCAAGTACAGAGGACTGCAAACTAGGGGTTCTGGTGTCAAAGGCAGAAGAAAATGGCACTTCAGCTCCAGAAGAAAGATTCACACTCACTTTCCATCTTTATTTTTTGGGGGGCTCTGTGAATTAGGTAGTGCTCACACTGGCAAGAGCAGATCTCAGTCTAATGATTCAAGTGAAAATTTCTTGAAACACCCCCGTGGAAGCACCCAGAAATGTTTCCTAGTCATATGAGTACTTAAAAAATAAACTTTGACTTTTTAAACTAATTTTTGAAATTTTCATGAGTATAATTTGTTGGTATTTACATACTCACCCTTACTTCCACTTATTGTACTCCACACAATTTAATGTACTCTGTTACACACACACACACACACACACACACACACACACATCTTATAGAGTCTAATTTGTGTCCCCAAATGCCCAATATGGGTTCATCCACTGGAACCTGGTTAACCTACCAAGAATCCCATCCTTGAAAGAGGCTGTTTCTATCCCTTCCAGCAACCACCTGATGCCACAATTTCCTTGGTTGGACTTGGCGCTTCTTACCCACTCCCTCATGTTCATGCTGGGATTTTTTTTTCTGGTTTGAGGTTGCTTAAGATTTATGCATGCTGTCACCATTTCTGTCAGTTCATATGAGTAACTGTCAATCTATCTGAAAAATTCTGTTTTCTTGTGGTCAGCTACCACTTCTGATTCTTACAGTCTTTCCTTCCCCTCTCCACAATGATCCCTGAGCCTTGCAGAGGAAGAAAGGACAGAAGTTTGAAGAAGTATCTTATTCAGGGATAAGCATTCTGCAGCCTCTTTTTCTCTGCACATTGGTCACTTGTAGGTTTCTGTGTTAATCATAATCTGTTGCATAAGGAAACTTCTTTGGTGAGAGTTGAGAGATGCATTAATCTATGGATGTAATAGTAAGTCATTGAGAGTCCATTTAATGCAATAACTAGCAGAAAACTAGTATTAGGTTCTTCCCTATGTCCTGTGATTTGTCTAGCCTCAGGTTCTTAAGCCTAATATCAATGTCGGGTATGAGTTCCATCCTAGGAAGTAGACCTTAAATCCAATTAAAGAGTGGTTGATTACTCCTCTAATATTTGTGCCACTATTGCACCTGTGGGCATATCTTGTCAGGCCAGTTGTTATTGTAGTTCACAGGATTCACAGCTGAGTAAGGCTGATGATTATTTTTTCTTCCAGTACCTTGCATAGCACCTTCCAACACTATGAACAACTAGCCAGTAGAGATGAGGCTCTGAAGTCAGTACCAGCTTGATTTCTTCTTGTTTTTTTCTATATCTCATGTATGAAGTATCTTCAGCAACAGGGCCTTACATCTAGTTCTAGTGGTAACCAAGAGCAGGGTCAATGGCTGGTATTGTTTAAGGGTCTATGGGACTCCTGGTTAACAACTTCTAGAGATGGAGTACATTCCTGGCATTGAGGTTTTTTATTTTTCATTAACCTATATGTCTAAAAAGGGTAATGTCCCTGGTTATAAATTACTCCTTTCAATCTCTCTCTCTCATAATTAGCCTAGTCAAATTGATACACAAAATAAATAACCACAACAGTTAAAATCCAGAAATGAAATTTTAATGAATTTCCAGGTTAACCATCAATCTTAACAACCATTTTTTATTTCTTGGTAATTTTATAGTATAATCAACCCAAAATTTGAATACTCTAATTCTCCATGGATGTACTTATTGCTTACAGAGTTTTTGGAGACCATAAAAGGACCAATTTACATATTTTCTATTTTCTATCTATCTTATGATACAAGGGAAGAGTGAGTGATCTACCCTTATAAATCTAAGATGAAATATCTAAGATGAATATGGGGAAGGTAGGCATATCTGCAGATGATATCACGAAAGGAAAGCTCATTTAGTTTTTATGCTGAAAGACTGACTCAGATTGAGAATGATTTAAGCAGGTTGAAAACTAGAATGTTTAAGTGATTTTGCAGGACAGACAGCAAATCAATGAAAAGGATAACAGCACAGAAAATATTCCAGAGAAATCCCCACTGTTCTACAAAACTATCGCAGAGGTAAGCAGAGTATTTGAAAGTAGTACTGTAATGATAATAAGAAAGAGTCTCTTACTTTAGCCTGCTGGTAAACCTGTAGAATAAGCTCCAGTTTATAGTGACTGCCACAAGAAGCAAAATCACCAATGCAGTTCCAGTACAAGACTGCTGGAACATCATTCCTTGAGGAAAACTCATGGAAGCAAAATGAGTAGTAGGTAGCCAGGTACTTTGTTCCCCACGTTTTTCTGGGATGATACGTGGCATTCTGAATGCACTGTCAGTCCCTTCTTAGTGTCATCAGGCCTAGATACAGTAGCACTATGATAGCAGAGGACATCTGGTCAATGAAAGAGACCAAAAAGCAATACTAACTGTCAATGGTTAGCCTTTTCTCAGTCTCCATGTTGAAGTATAGGCAATGGCCTTGCTACTCCTTCTAAATTGATACTTCCAATGCTAGTTAACTCAGTAACCCTTCCAGCTCTGCCTTAGGTAAACATGGACTCTCTTGGCAGGAATGCTCATCCATTTTCTACTATCCCCCAGTATCATCCACAGTGAGGCTGTGACTAGTCATGTCACTATTATAGGTTAAAATGATATATAATGATGTTAGAGACTACATTTTGGCTTGGCGCAAACAAGGGAACTGAGAGTTAAGATATAACTTGACCAATCTTCTGAAAGGCAGTCACACACAAGAAGATCTGACCTCTTGCAAAACTCCCTGGAAACTGGCTACAGCTTAGTGATTAAAGCAATCAATCACCACCAACTACAGTGCTTGGGAAGGTACATACAGATGCTACACCCATCCTGACATGTGTAGAGATAGTAGAATGAAGCTGTAGCTGGTGTGCTACCAGGTAGAATAGCTTTTGTAACCAGGCCCCTGGTAATATCAGAGAAGAATATGCCACTCATGCCATTCATGTAGCTAAATATCCACAATCCAAGGAACAGCAGATAGCTCCTGGAGTCTGAAGAACCCTCATAGATTCTTGCACACTGCCCTAAAATGAATGGGGATTAGAGGGGCAGAGCACATACCGCTGATGCTTATCCAGTACAAATGAATTTTCTAGAACCCTGCTCTTGTAAGCTTTATGTGAGTGTTGTTTTGCAAGTTATCTGCATGTGTACAACAGAGACATTAAATTTATCATCAAAATATGAACATCATTATAGGTGGAGAACATTACCACTATTTACAAGAGTGCTATCCTCTGAAATCAAGGAAATGCAGTCTCTGTAAATACATTGCCTTTCAGAGAAGAAGGCTGAGTAGTGAAAGACCTGGAACCTGACATTCATGAAAACTGAAGATATTTGTGAAGAGAAGCTTGCTAGTACAAGAACGTGGCTGTATGGATGCACTTGCATATTTATGGGCGTTGACAGCCAAAGGACTCAACATAAACTTACCCAAATGGCCATCATGTGACAGAGTGAACAACATTGATTAATTCATGGACAAAATAGGTAAATTATAACTAAATAGTCAATTTGGACTCAATATAAGAAAGAGCTTTTCCCTAGAATTGCCCAACAACAGGAGAGGTTGCCAGGCTGTGCTTGCTCCTTGAATGCAAACAAGGGAAGACTGAGTGCCTTTCACAGGCACAGAGGGGTGTTTTTATAGTGAATGGGCAATTGCATACATAACTCCCATGAATTTTTAAGGGTTGTAATTTACAAATAGCTACTCTCACAAACAATAAAATAAATTGTCACTTTTGTAACACCAAGAATACTGGTGCATTAAAAAACAGTATATCCATGCTCAGATGCCAAGGAGCTCAGAAAGTAACTGACTGTGGCTAATAATAATCTGATATATAGCGATTAGAAATGCATGTGCAAACATCTTAATGTCAATTGCATTAAAAATGAAGTTTTCTGTATGAAACTCTGTATTTTAATAATGAAATGGAGATTTTTTAAAGGTTAAAACCTCATTTAATTTTATGTCTTATAGGGTTTATACTGAGTACAGTATTGTATAACTGTAATAATTCAACTGTAAACCTGAAAATGTGCAGCCAATTTTGTAAGAGATGCATCCTAGCTCAGAAAATTGTTATTGAATATGTCAATGCTGATGTAGTGAAATGCTTCTTCTAAGTATGTGGTTGTTGAATAAATAATTTTTTAAAAAAAACAGTGTATCCTCAAAGGAAGACAGAGACAGCCTAACACCAAAAAGAAAAAATAGAAATCTCCTAGTGTGCTTACAGTCATTCTTAACAGGCCCCAGAAATACTACAATCCCATGCCTGAAGCATCAAGGAAAATCATAGCAAGATACTGTCATCAAGGTTGCAACTCATTGTTATTACTCCACAAATCTGAAAGTTCAGAATTCTGTTCAGAATCTATATCTGCTTCTGTGGTTTTAAAATATATTTAAACATTAATGTTTAAAATGTGGAATTTTCATTGGCTCTTGAATCCTTTGACTAGCTAGCATATTTCTGTAAAGCATTAATTTTTCTAAAACAGATATGAACTTTGGTAAAACTATGAAACAAATATTTGTTTTCAAATAAACCTTACCATCTTGCTCTCAATTTTCTCTTCCCTAGGGAAGTTCTTTCCTTTTTTCTTTTTATTTCTTTATTACTCTATTTTATTGAATTTTTGTGCCTTTCACATAATATATCTGGATCATATTTGGACCTCTCCCCCTATCTAAACACTCACATAGTGCCCCCCCACCAGATTTCATGCATTCTGTTTTACATGTTAAGGTTTGTCAAGTCATGTTTGTGTCCCCAGATGTCCCTTTGGGAATTCATTCACTGGAGCCTAGTCAGTCTCTCTAGGATCTCTACCTTAAAAAAAAAAAAAAAAAAAAAAAAAAAAAACTCTCCCTCACCCAGCAGTGATCAGCTGCCAATAATTCCTCTGTTAAGGTTGGGACTTCTTACCCTTCTTACCCACTTCCATGCTAGGTTTTTGTCTGGTCTGAGTTTGCATGGGCCTTGTGCATGCTATTACCATCACTGTCCTTTCATGTGTGCAAGTTCCCAACTGCCTGACTCTATTTCCTTGTCATGCATCACTCTTGGCTCTCACAGTCTTTCCACTCCTCCTCAACAATGGTCTCTAAACCCTGGATGACAGAGAGTAAATACAGGAGTCCTATCCAGGGACATGCATTCTAGTCACTTATTTTTTACATTTTATCTAGTTGTGGCTTTCTGTGTTAACCACCATCTGTTGCATGGGGAAGCCTCACTGGTGAGAGTTTAGAGATGCATTAATATTCTCTTGACCCCCTGTTCTGTTATGCTCTCTGGGCCTTAGATGCAGAGGTAACATTGTAAATATGTCATTTAGGGCTGGGCATCTCACAGACACTTATTCTCTGAATTTGACCAGTTGTGGAACTCTGTAATGTCTCCATCTGTTGTAAAAGTAAGTTTCTTTGATGAGTGGTGAGAGGCAGAATTATCTGTAAGTATAAGAATACATATTTAGCATATAGTAAGAAATTATGTTTTTCTAAGAATGTGGCAGATATAGGTTTTTCTCTAGGATCTAGGGCCTCTCAAACCACAAGTATTTTAGCTAGGTTTACAGTATTACACGTGAGTTCCCTTCCATTGAGGGAACTGGTTTAAGTCCAATTAGATAGCTATTGATTATCCCCTAGATAAAAGTGCCACTACTGCACCAGTAGAGATATTTTGCTGTGTCAGTCACTGTTGTGGTTATTAGGCTTCCTTTTTATTTATTTATTTATTTATTTATTTATTTATTTATTTATTTATGTATGAGTGCATGGTTTGCAAATACTTAGTAAGTGCACCCATATCATGCAAATGTCTTCAGAGGCCAAAAAAGGGCATCAGATCCACTAAAACTGGAGTTACAGACAATTGTTAGCCACCATATGGGTGCTGGGAACTGAACCCAGCTCCTCTGAAAGAGTAACCAGTGCTCTTAACTGCTGAGCCATCTCTCCAGCCCTGGTGATTAGGCTTTATAACTGAGTTGAACCATTGGTTGAGTTTTCTCCCTTAGCAGCTTACACAGTATCCTCTGATACTTCAAGGAAGAGCCTTCAAGGAAGAGGCTTCAAGTTCAATTCCAGCTCCATTGTTCTAAGTCCAATGTCCAAAATATGTCCTGTGTTCAGAAAATTCTGAGAGATAATCAAAAGCTGTGGGAATAGTCTGTGTTATTTGAGGAGTCTCTTGGACTCCCAAATATATATTATGTGTATTTTTCAATATGCTTTTGAATTAATACATTCCCCTTGATTATTCACATCACAAAAGAATTATTTATCTCTCCTCTCTCTTCCCCTATATAACCATCCCTCCTCCCTCCCCAGTTAAATACCCTCATTTTCCTCATATCCTCCTTGATAATACTTGTCTCCTATTATTCCCCTCTCTCAAGCTCATTCTTCTTTACCCCCAATGTTCCTTGTATAACCCTCTTTACTCCCTCCTCAAAGTACCCCCACTCCTCCCATCCCCTCAATAACACCTGTCTCCTACCATCTCCCCTCTTCTTCTTTACTCCCATGATTCCTTTCCATTTCTCTGATTCATGTGGTTATTCCAGGATATGTATTTACATATAAGGATTTGGTACTCAGACCCACAATGAGAGACATAAGTCACTTGCTTTTCTGAGTCTGTGTTACTTCACTTAGTATAACAGCTTCAAGTGCCATCCATTCACCTGCAAAGTTCATGGTTTTGTTTTTCTTTCACCACTGAGTAGAACTCCATTGTGTAAATGTACCACATTTTCATTATCCTTTCTTTTTTACCCTTCCTCTTTGCTGTTAATCTGCACTCAGGGAAGGTTTGAATCAAATCCACTTCCACATACTTAAAATGGTAGAAAGGTGATGCATCACCATCTGACAATGATTTTATCTTTTAAAAAAATTTTGTTACCTTAACCCCAATGTGATAAAAATCATAAGGTTGAATCTCAGGAAGCAATTTTATCAATAATGGTTATTTAGAGGAGAATTCTTGGCTTCTGAAAGTATGATATTACTCAACCAGTTAACCCTTTCCTGTATTTATCTACCCCCATAACAGCAAAGAGATCTATT
>NW_008330357.1:446493-449230 GCF_000622305.1 Nannospalax galili
TATATATATATAATCTTATAATTCTGACAACATAAATTCTCTATTAGTGTTACAAAGTCAGAGATAAAGAAATTAAGGTGTAAAACAACTGAGGAGTTTATTTAGGAGCAAGTGATGTAGAACTGCCACATTCCCACAATTGGGTTCTCATTCCACATCTTACTTTCTTCTGTTGTTGCTTATACCTGTGGAAATTTTAATCAGGAGTCATCCAGACATTTCAGGACCAATTAGAGACTATTAAGCTTCTCTCAGGCATCACTATCTTCCTCAGGAATACTTGCATTTAATGCTTCATTCTTCTCTTGATTGAATTATTTTAGATAAAAATGAATTCTTCCTTCTGGAAATTGAAACTTATGACTTTCCTTCTTTCTACTGATTTCCTTTAAACAGAATTTTATGTAACTTAATAGGAGAACAGAATCAATTATTTTCATATTAACCTATAGAGGAAGGCACTGGAGACAGAAAATTAAAGGAAAAAAACCTCCCTTTGTTTGCTTCCAACTGCCTACAGATCTTATCTTACAAACAGGTATCAAGCATTAAATCAGTTATGGTCAACTGGGCACCAAATAGTTCCCCAATATATACGGCAGGGCTTTTGGAATAAGTACAGCAGGAGTTAGCATGGATGAAACTATCTCATACTGTCCAAAGATTTCATCATATAGTCAACATGTAGGTTAGCAAATCAGAAAACTAAGCATTGTGTGACTATAGGAAACACAGTGATAAACTTCAGTTAATGTAGAAGTCTTCATCATGCTAACTCTCTTAGGACTAGATAGGAAGGTTCAAAGCATGTAATTTCTCTCAAAGACTTCTGTCTTCTTGTCTGTCCCCTCCCTCCAACCAAAAGAAGACTCAGTGCATAATTTTCCTCTCAATATTGCAGAGTATGCCCTCACTTGTTTTTTGTTTGTTTGTTTGTTTTGTGGGTTTTTTTTTCATTTTTTAACCTATAAGTGGGTATCCTTGGACAAAATATCAAGCTGAACTAGAGGAAGTACACTAAGCTGGAGAACACTGTCTCCTTCAAACCACCATGATATCTGAACGGCAATGCTGTCTGACTGATGATGTGGATGATTGGAGAGTCTGACAAAGGGCATCTTGAAACTGTGACAGGCTGACAAGTTGCACATCAGGTGAAATTTCTAGCCCTTCACACTTGGGACACTTAACTGGCCTTTAATCTTTTTATTAGAAGATTGCAAATAGCAACAAAAACAAAAACTAAACTGATTTCATGCTTTGAAAAGGCATTACTTTTTTTAAATGGAGCTTTTCAGTTAATCTTTTTATTTCTTTTTTTCAGAGAAAGATTACTACTGTCACTTATTTTGGTAAAGTTTCCATCTTGTCTCCTCTTGTAGGAAGAAAAGTTCATATGTTACAATAAATTGAAAAAGGTAGGGAAAAGAGAACTGAGGAGAATAGGGAAGAAGTTCCATTTTATCCTATTTTAAAGGAAGCATTACTGAAGATAAATGATCCAATATTTTACAGAAATTACTATTTAAATTAAAATATGGTCTAGAGTACTAAGAACTAGAAAAAGAAGTATGAGGATGCTTAATCCTTGAAAACATCACAATTTAAAGCTCTGATACTATCCTTTGGGCCATCTATTAAGTTCCTAGATGAATGTTAAAATATATTAAAAAGAGAGCAAACTGTTGAACCCTTCCATTTAGCACACAACTACAGGGTAGATGGTTGGAAGCACATTGATTCATTTTCTAGTTAAAGAAGAGAAGGCACAGAATAGCTCACCACTCATTAATGTGGTTGCTGCTGGCACTTTGGGTCCGTACCCTTTATTAATCCTAATTCTGACAAGCATCTGCTCTCTATTCCTTCTCTCTGTTGGGGGAGGAGCATTTCCATAATGTTCTGTAGATTTGATCACAGGGTATATGTAGCCTTGGACGTTGGTTTGCCAACTTAGCTTACTTCTGTGAGGATTCATTCAAGTCTGGGTGTATATCAATAGTTCATTTCTTTTTATTGGTTATAATATGCTACTTGTGTTCATTTATTATTTGCCTACTTGAAAACAAATGGGATGTTTCCAGTTTTAGATAAATTAATAATGCTGCTAAAAATATTTATGTGGCAGCCGTCTGTGCTTTGACTCCCCCAGCTGTGTTCACCCTTCCATCTCCCCCGCTGTTCTCTGCTCCTGGTTTGGGCCCTGTGCCATTCCTAGTCTTGGGGCCCCAGACACCTGGGTAGCCAGTGCTGCTTCCTGATCCTTTTCACCAGAACCAGCTTGGTGCCTTCCTTGGGCCCCAGGAGCACTGCTTCTGGACCTGGCCCCGCCCTCACCTCTCACTGCTTCCCTGGACCTGCACCACTGGCGAACTTTCCTAGCCTGCTCTCCTACCCTCAGGCCTCTCTTGGGGTAAGTCTATTGCGGAGCCCTCTACACCTTGACTCCCCTGGCCTCATTCACCCTTCCATCTCCCCCGCTGTTCTCTACTCCTAGTTTGGGCCCTGCACCATTCCTAGGCTTGAGTCCCCAGAAAACTGGGGAACCAATACTGCTTCCTGATCTTTTTCACCCAGACCAACTTAGTGCCTTCCTTAGGCCCCAGGAGCACGGGTTCTGGACCTGGCCCCGCCCTCACCTCCCTCTACTTCCCTGGTCCTGTAACACCCGCCAGCCTCTTTCTGGGGATGACAGCCTCTTTCTGGGGCTCCGAGGCTTACCTTTCCTCTCCCTGAT
>NW_008330357.1:452183-452752 GCF_000622305.1 Nannospalax galili
TCCCATTGAAATCAGGAACCAGACAAGGCTGCCCATTATCCCCACTTCTCTTTAACATAGTACTTGAAACTCTTGCAAGAGCAATAAGACAAGAGCAGGAAATTAAAGGAGTAACAATTGGAAAAGAAGAGCTCAAATTATCCCTTTTTGCAGATGATATGATAATATATCTAAGGGACGCCAAAAATTCCACACGCAAACTCCTATCCTTTTTGCAGATGATATGATATATCTAAGGGACGCCAAAAATTCCACACACAAAATCCTAGTAAAGTGGCAGGTTACAAAATTAACCTACCAAAGTCAATAGACTTTCTATATACAAATAACAAGCAGTCAGAAAAAGAGCACAGGGAAACCCTCCCGTTCACAATGGCCACAAAAAAAAAATATCTTGGAATAAACCTGACCAAAGACATTAAAGAGCTCTACAAGGAAAAATTTAAATCTTTAAAGAAAGAAATTGAGGTAGACATCAGAAGATGCAAGGACCTCCCATGCTCATGGATTGGAAGAATTAATATTGTGAAAATGACCATCCTACCAAGAGTCATATATAGATTCAATGC
>NW_008330357.1:455453-507973 GCF_000622305.1 Nannospalax galili
GTCAGATGCCAAAGAACTCAGAAGCGACTGTGACCAGTAATAGTCATATATAGAGAGAGATTAGAAATGCATGTGAAAACGTCTCAATGTCAATTGCCTTAAAATGAAGTTTCCTGTATGAAACTGTGTATTTTAACAACGAAGTGGAGATCTTTTTTAAACGTTAAAACCTCATTTAATTTTATGTCTTATAGAGTTTATAATGAGTAAAAGATTGTATAAAAAAAGAGAGAAAAAAGAGAAAGCAAATGACACTAGCATTCATTTTTCTTTGTTTCTTAACTATGAAAACAACAGTTCCCACCCCTCATGTTCAAATCCCCATACTTTTACCCATGTTTAAGCTGAAAGCCAAAATAAACTCTCACTTTCTTACCTAAAACAAACAAAAAATATTTATGTGTGGGTCTCTGTGTAAACACCAACTTTCAATTCTCTATTATGTATACCTATATATAAAACTGATAGATCACCTGATAAGTGAACGTTTAGCCTTTTAAGGCACTGTCAAAGTGTTCACCAGAGTGTCTGGAGCATTATGTGTTCCTATCAGTAGTGAGTTCCTTCCATTCTTCATCACTGGAGATCATCACTAATTATTTATTTGAAGAAGGCTAATGCATAGATGATGCTATTTCTATTTACTGGCAGCTCTAATTTTCATTTCCTAAATGAATAATGATGCAAAACAGTTTTTTTTCTGGCTGTATTTGGAGGGGAAGGAGTAAGGGGAGGTAAAGTGAAATTCAGATTCTTTGCCCATGTTTTAATTTGGGTTATTTCCTAATTCTGAGTCTTAAGAGTTCTTTACAAATTATGATACAAATTCTCTGTCTAATGTGTGATTTGTATTTTTCTCCTCTGCATTGTTATCCACTTAATAGTACTATGCATAGAACAAATGTTTTTAATTTGATAACATTCAACTTTCCTCTTTTTCCTTTAATAGTTTCTAGCATTATAACTAAGAATGCTTCTGTAATTGAAAGGATTTTTTTCTATTTTTTTCTACAAGAATTTTAAAATTTCACTTTTGTATCTACCTCCATTATGAATTTTGAGTTAACCTTTATTTGTGGAATAAGGCAGAAAGGAAAGTCCATTGTCCTCCCCACGGACTTCCACCTCCGCCTGTTCAAAACACTGCCCTTTCTTTGTTCGGTTGCTTTTGCAACTTTGGTAAAAGTTAGTTATCCACTTTTGTTTGAACCTATTTCAAAATTTTCTCTTGTTCCAGTGTTCCACATCTCTATGTTTTCACCGTTATTATAATGCTTTGACCCTGAAATTAGTTTGTATAGATGTCCCCCAAAGGGCTTGGTTCCCGAGATGATGCCATTAGGAGGTGCTATGGAACTTTAGTCAGTGGAGTCCTTAGTTCATTGAGGGCACATGCTCAAAGGGGATTGTTGGGTCCTCAGTGGTCCTCTCTGTATTCTTCCTGAATCATGAGGTGAGCACTTTCCACCTCCACCACATGCTTCTATCAGGCTGTTTCTTCACCAGGCCTCCAAAACAAAGGACCCAATGAATCTTGGACTGGGACCTCCGGAATCAGGAACCCAAACAAACATTCCCACCCCCTGACTCTTCCACCCCTAAGTTTTTTGAACCAATGTCTCATATACAGTGAACTGGTTGTATCCAAAGATGACCTGACTCCTGATCTTCCTATGTCTACCTCCCAAGTGCTGGGATT
The DNA here is from genome assembly GCF_000622305.1 of Nannospalax galili. Lineage (NCBI taxonomy): Eukaryota > Metazoa > Chordata > Mammalia > Rodentia > Spalacidae > Nannospalax > Nannospalax galili. Next base: position 457,153 of record NW_008330357.1, read on the forward strand.
ACAGGTACATGCTGTCATGCCCAGTTGATGCAGTGCTGAGAATCAAATTGAGGTTTCCTGCATTCTAGGCAAGCACTCTACCAAGTGAGCTAAGTCCCCAACCTCAAATTTTTCTAAGTTAATCCCTTGGGTAATTTATTATATCGATTGAATGCTGATACAACTTTAGAGATTTAAAGAAACACAATGTGCTGGACGTGGTGGCACACGCATTTAATCCCAGCACTCGGGAGGCAGAGGCAGGCAGATCTCTGTGAGTTCAAGGCCAGTCTGGTCTACCTAGTGAGTTCCAGGACAGCTGGAGCTACACGGAGACCCTGTCTCAAAAAGACCAAAAATAAATAAATAAGTAAATAAATAAATAAACAAACACAATGTATCCTTAAACTCATCTTTATAAACATTTTTGACTATTTAGTTCTTATGTCTTTCCATACATATGATAGAGTTACGGGTTACTGATATCTGCAAAAAAGCATTCCTGCTGTGATATTGATTAGGAAACCATTAAATCTAAAGGTAAATATAAATAATTGACATTTTTATGCCAAATGGGATCTTCCAATCCACAAATAAGATATGTATCCCCATAAATATCACCAACAAACAAATCTCACACACATTTTTCTATATTTATCTCAGAGTATTTCATTTTGGAACAATCACAAATATTAACTTGTTTTTAAGATCTCGTTTTCCCAACTGTTTATTGTATGTGTAAAAATGTAATTAGTTAAGATGTTTTGTATAAAATGTATAAAACTTCAATAAAAATTTACATTAAAAATAAAAGCATTTTTTTAAAAAATGTTATTGAGTTCTGTCTACTGTATTTGAATACTGCAACCTTGTTTAACTCAATTTATTAGTTATAGTAGTTTTAATAAATTTTGGAATATTTTTCTGTGTGGGAAACCATAATACAAATAAGAATGCTCTAATTTTTCCTGTCTAATATTTTGGAAAGAAAGGAGAAAGTTGCTCTTGCTTCATTTTCTGGACTTAATGCTTTGCTGGATTTTTCAAGTCCATGTTGAAGAGACTGATGAGCACAGAAATACTTTAGTAGCTTCTACTTAGAATAAACACAATTAGTCTTTCACCAGTAAGAATGATGTTTGGTGTAGGATTTTCATAGATGTGCATTATTAGGTTGAAGGTGTTCTTTCTATTCCAATTGAACTGAGAGTTATCGTGATGGATGTTGAGGTGTCTCAACAGTTTCTTCTATATCTATTGATAAAATCATGCAGTCATTTTGCTACTAAGTCTATTAATATGATTATGTACACAAGTGGATTTTAAAGTATTGAGCTAAGACTGGAGGAATGATCCAGCATTTCTAATATCTGGGGCTCTTCCTAGGGTAAATGTCAGATGGCAATGATTATTGCTACTTTAATATATTACTGAAATTGACTTCCTGATATTTTGTTGAAGGTTTTTCTATGTCCTTGTTCAAGAGAAATATTGATTTGTTATTTTCATTTCTTGTGCTATGTTTGTCTAGTTTTAATATAAGCATTTTTTTCTTTTTCTTTTTTAGCTCTAAGAGAGATAGTGCAGAATTGATGCTATTTGTTCCTTAAATATTAGGAGAGTTCTCTAGTGTAACCATTTGGACTTGGAAATACTTTTTGAAGATATTCAACAGTGAATTAGATTTTTAAATAGTTATAAGTTGATATGTTGCCAATTTATTTTTAATGGGATTTTTACTTTTGTCAAAGTAATTTCAAAGAAGATCTATTTCACCTAAGTTATAAAATAATGCACATAAATAAAGTTGTTCATAAAGAATGTTCCTTTACCATTTTAACATTGACTGGATCCACAGTAGTATCCCCTCTTTTATTCCTTATGTTGATTATTTGTTTCCTCTCTTATTTTCTTGGTTAATCACATCATTCAAGATGCAAAAGCAAGAAGGTCCCAAGTTCCAGGCTAGTCTGGGCTACACAGTACGTTTCAAGGCAGCTTGAGCTTCATAGCAAGATCCTGTCACATAAACAAAAGGAAAAGAAAACAAAAAAGAACGGGTTCTTGGTTGCATTGATTTTTATGTTTGTAATTTAATTTCTGCTTTTGTTTTTTATTTTCCTGCATTTCTTTGAAACTCGAATTATGAATTTGAGTCATTTTCTTATATGAACTTTTAAAGTCATAAATTTCTTTCTAATACTAATTATTTACATAAATTTTATTTCTTATATTTTTACTTTTACACTCAAAATTATTTTCACATCCTTTGATAGTTCCTCTTCAACTCATTAGTTATTTAATAATTTTTCTTTAACTTTACTTTTATTTATGCTTATGAGTGTGTCAATGTGACTGTGTTCATGCATGAGGGTGCCCTTGGAGTCTAGAAGGTAGCAGATCCCCTGCACCTGGAGTTATAGGCAGTTGTGAACCACCTGACATGGATGCTGGTACTTGAACCCTAGTCCTCTGGAAGACCAGCAGGTACTTTTAAACAACTGAGCCATCTCTCCATCCCCCGTTTTATTTAACTTTTAAATATTTGACACTTCTTCATGTTATTTTGATATCATTTTCAGGTTTAGTTTTATAATCAGAGAGCACGCTTTCAATAATTGCAGTTCTTTTAAATTTAATGGGGAATTTCTTTGTGATTCATACCACAGACTATGTTGATGAATGAGCTTGAATAAAATATGCTTTCTTCGATTTTGATGTCTGATGCTTTACAAAATATCAATTAGGTAAAAAATATTGATGGTGTTGTTCAAGTCTTCAATATGATTTCTGAATTTTTTGTTTGCTTTTGTCACCATTTTTCTTCTCCTTTCATAGCACAAATATTACTTGTGCTGTTTGCCAAGCCCCTGAGGCTCTGCTGCTTTCTCTTTTACTTTCCGATTTTGAATCCCTCTGGTGATGTTTAAAATGCTATTACTATATTTTTCTGCTCAATTTTTGTCAGTTTATTTTATTATTTTGTGTATCACCTTTCTTTGCTGAAAATTTCTGTCTTTCCATTATTTTTTTTTACAACTTATTCCCTTATTTATTGAGGCATACTCAATTTAACTATCTCAGAGCCTTTTTTTTTTTTTTAATAATCCCAACATTTGAGTTATCCTGTACTTGATTCATTTGATCTACTTTTTCCTAGCAATTGTTCAGATTTTCCTGGTTCTTTGTTGAGTACTTTTGTATTGCATCCTGGACATTTTGAATGTTAAATTATTGATCCTTTATGATCATCTGTAGAACATTATTTGTTTTCTAACAGGCAGTTACACATTCTGCCTCATTCTCAGTAGACTGTTTTTCCAAAAAAGTCAATTTAGTTTTCAAAGAATTTGCAGTGATATCTGGTTTGACCAACTTATTCACACTGAAAGCTACAATGATTCTCACTACAGTGTTGCTCAAAGTATTTGCTGAGGTTTTGTTTCATGCTTAAGGAGTTCAGAGGTTTGTCTGAGACTTTAAACACAGAGGACATATGCTGTCCAGCAGTCATTAGGACTTGCTGAGTGAGTCTCACTAACTCTGGAGTTCAGTACCAGGAGGTCTGTTAATAGATGGAAGTATTGATCAGCTTAATAAATTACACTGCATAAATATATATGGTCTTTTTGAGACAAGGTCTCCCTGTAGTCCCAGCTGTCCTGGAACTCACTATGTAGACCAGGCTGGCCTTGAACTCATAGAAATCTGCCTGCCTCTGCCTCCTGAGTGCTGGGATTAAAGGTGTGCGCCACCATGCCTGGCTACACTGTATATTTTGATATCCATAAATTTATTCCTTCATATAATCAATTTGTTTGGTACTCCAAGAAGGGAGAAGGATAAAATTTCTGGACCTTTTTGAAGATTCTAATATACACTAGTAAATTAATGTTAATTAATTTACTGAAACAGCTTACTTTAAATGACAGAGCATCTCAGTACCTAGCTAACTTAACGCCTTACTGGGAAAGGCATCTAATTCACCTTTCATCTCCAGTGCTTAGTGGAGATGTGCTGTGCATTATCAAGCACAATGAGCATATAATTCATATCCAATAATATCAAATAAACTAGTGATTCAGTGAATTAAAGAATTCCAGGGGCTGGAGAGATGACTCAGAGGTTAAGAGCACTGACTACTCTTGCCAAGGACTGGGATTCTATTCCCAGTACCCACTTGGTGATTAACAACCATATAAAACTCCAGTTCCAGGGGATCTGATGCCTTCTTCTGACCTCTGTGGGCATTGCGCAACACGAGTGCACTTACATGCAGACAATACACTCATACACATAAAATAAAAATAATAAATAATGGAAGAGAGACAGGAAAGAGCTCCTCAGGACCTTGTATTGGCTTTACAGAAGCCTCCCTTGCCTAGAAGAACTCCACAGTTCCTATTTTTAAAAAATAAAAATAAAAAGTAATAATAAAGTAATTTTTTTAAAAAAATTAAAAAGAATTCCAGTATACATAATGCCAAACATATAATTTGTAGTAATGATGCTCTTCCTTTAATAGTAGAGTTTCAGTCTCAGTTCCTACTTTCAGTAGGAATCAAACACCAGGAATATATTTATTGTTTACAATATTTTGGTTAAAAGTTATCCATTGCTTATATCACAGATAAAACTCTTCCAAGGTAGAGTTTATCATTTATATCTTACTAGTAAGGAAAGTGACTTCTCAAAGGTCAGATAGTTAGAAAGTGATAGATCAGGATTCAAACCCTTGAGCTTAGATCTGGATCGTGTGACTATACCCAACACATCACACACCACGTTTCTAGGGAGATCTTCAGAGCTTTCCCAGCAGCTGCTCATGTGTCACCTGGCCCTACCAGCTTACATTCAACATCCTTGCCTCTCTGTCCTCCACCAATGCAGACATTCAGATAAAATTGTGTAACCAAAGCCAGCAACCTTCCACAAACCAATAGTGTCTATCCCAAAGGAGTAGTCACTCTTTCCCTGTCACTACTTGTGCCTTTGCAAAAGTAAAAGCATGTTCCTTCGGGTGCACTAGTTAAGAAAGGGAAAGTGATTTGAAGGCAAACAGAAGAAATTAATAAGGCTGTGACTTATGCAGCAGTAGATACTTTATAGCTCATTAAATATAACACCTTGCATCTTTCAAATCAAATTTCTTTTATATATTTTTTATCGAACTTTGGTCAGCTAACTGGAAATATTTTATCTTCTCAAGCTGACATTAACCAAATATAATAATCATGTTATTTGGTACCCATCAGCCTGTGAGGATTCATTCTTAAAATTGTTTCCCTTATTGAAGCATAACACTGTCTTAAGAAAGGAAACTATTTTTATTGAGCTTTTTAAATTTCATACATTTCTCACTCAAATCCAGACCCCATACCCCATCCTTGCCTCCCCATATCCACTCACCAACCCTACACACTCTATCATACATCCTGAGTCCTATTCATTCAGGTGTTTGTTCCCAATGTCCTTCAGTGTAAATACATCCACTGGTGTATCACCAGCCCATCCAGTGGTCGTATGTAATTCATACTCTCCCTCAACCAGCAGCAATCAGTCTCAAATAGTTCTCAATCTAGTCCTGGCCTGCCACCTATTTCTCACCTCCCCCTTTGGCCCTTGTTTAATTGAGCTGACATGGGTCCTGCATTCAAGGCCACCACTGCCATAGGCTCACTTGAGCAAGCCTTCAGTGGCCTGGAAGACTCCACCTCCCTGTGTTCATGAACCAGCCCTGGTTCTTACGATCTTTCCACCTCCTCTTCCCTAATGGTACCTGAGCCGTGGGTGGGTGAGGTTCCATATAGGAGTCCCATCCTGCACTCTACAGTTTCTGATTCTCCAAAACTTGGCCAGTTGTGGCCTTCAGTGTGCATCGCACTCTGATGCACCTGACCGTGGTGTCGGGGAGGGAGGAAAGCTGAGAGGAAAGATGGCAGGAGTCAGGAGGTATTGGGGTGAGGGTGGAGATAATGGGAGCACTGTGACTAGGGAGGGAGGAAGGAGGGAAGCCGGGTGGGAGAAGAAAGAGTGGAGATGAGTGAATCTCGGGGTGGGGGGCTAGGAAACGTAGAGGAAAACGTGGTGCCCTAGAAACCCTATGAGAAATGCACATAGAGTGTCTGAACATTAATGTCATATGTATACCTTGGAGTTGCTTGGCAGGGAACGCAGTGCCAAATACAGTCTCTTTTGACCTAATACTTTCATTCCTAGTTGCAGATTTTGTGTATCATGGCAGAAATCAGTGATTTTTCTCAGCTTCCACCAAAGTCAAAACAAGAGTGCCAAAGGTTAAATTGAGGTAAATAAGAGAGTGAATTCTTAATCATATATTTGGCATTTCACAGATACATATGAAAAATCTAAATTATTGTTAAGTCATTCTTTGAAGAAGCATGAAAATAGTAAAACACACAAAAAAAATCTAGACCAAACCACTTTATGTGGATCACTGATGTGAAACAGTGCTAGTATTTTTAATTTTATTTAATTTTATTTTATGTATATGAGTATTTTCCCTGTGTTATAAAAATGTCAGGCAATACCTGCAGAGGCCAGAAGACAGCATTGGATCACCTGGAACTGAACCTGGGTCCTCTACAAGGGCAGCCAGTGCTCTTAATGCCTGAACCATCACTCCAGCACTAATGCTGCTATTTTAAAGATAAGAATCTTCTGCTGTTCAAATGCCATTATCCCCTCTCAAGATAGATGCATGCTCTCTGCTGTGATAGTTCTCAAACTTTGGTGAGCAACAACATGCATGCAGAAAAAATGTCAAGAAATGGTACTTCTTAAAACCTAGACTAAACTTACTGATTGACGATCTTTGAGAGTGAAACCTAAACAAAAGTATTTTTAGGAGCTTCTCTAATGATGTTGAAATGTACAAAGGTTTGAGAAATACTGAAGCATACTTAACTCTCAGAACTGAAAGATCCCAGAACAGATCTATAGAAAATACATCTCAGTAAGTCATTGAATGTCTTCAGTTCAGTATAAACTCTTATTCAAATTAACTTTCAGGTTAATTTTCCACTACCCAGCTATCTCTTTACAGAAAAGAATAGTGTAGATTACCCAAAATAAAAACATGTTTTCTCACATTCTTTCCTAGAGCAAAAATGGCATATTAAGGCGTAATTATGACAGTTTGGTTCCGATGCAAATGGGCATACAACTCAATTTTCTTTATGTGTTCTATTCTATCATGTATGGCTTTGTCTTTTCTACCAGTTATAGAAACCACAATGTATCTTGCCAATTTATTTTCTGGGTGTGACTATATATACATACATATATTTGAATACATAGATATCAAAAAAGATTGGTAGTTAGACAGTAACAAAGCTCTTTTCATCATGTAACTTTTAGGATTTTTGAATAACTATCATCTGCTAAACCTCAGTCAGTAAAAATGAAGAAATTGTGTCAAAATCATTGGAGAAATACTGAAATATTTAATGTATGTTTTCTTCAGAAGAATCTTTAATAGCTCTATTAATACTTGTCAATCACCATGAAGTCTTACTCTTTTCTGCTTTTTAAATATAAGTCCCAGTTCTTTGTTAAAATCTTTTTATCTATTACCTTTAGTATCTTCTACACAACTGCACATTTTCAAAATAAAAATAAAAATTCCTTTCCATTTGATTTATTTTCATATCCTTTCAAGTGCCAAAGTTGCAACCACAATTCACAAAATATTCAAATTCCAGTTTCCTGTCATTTGTTCAATCAAAACACTCACCTGAATGCTTTTTGGATAATTTTATTGTATGTTTATTTCTGCCAGGCAAACCATTTCTGAATGTCTAACAATAAATTACTACCTGTCTAAAGAAGTCATGCTGTTTGAAGGGTTTTTTAAAGCTTAACTCCTTAAAGAAAAATGAAACAGGCTCATTAATGTTCATCATAAAGGAGAGAATAATACATTGAAAAACTCAACTGTTGATACGGTGTGTGTCATATTAGTAGCTAAAGGTGTATTGTAAGGGTTTTTCTAAAAGCATTGGTATTCAAAAACAGAAATGGAACTCAGAATAGAAGGTGAATTAAACTTGAAAAAGAGAAATAGAACACTGATTCAAAATAACTTCTCTTTGGAACACATCCAAACACAATATTAAGTTCATGCAATCAGTTACAAGTCACAGGATAGAGAACTTGTGCAATTCACAGAAGATGTACAATTTTCAGCTCTGTGACCTGTCATCACTACAAGCAGAAGAAACAATTACTGCAGTTTGCTCCATCTCTGCCTAGAATCAGGGAGAGAATCCTTACTGCAAAAGCACTGGTACAAGTTCTACATCCCTGCACTATGGGAAGGTGTTGAAATGCAGCTGCTGTGATCAAGGCAATGCTGTTAATCCTGAACATGACATAGTCACAACTCAACAAATGATCAGATGCAAATCAGAGGGGCAGAAAGTCTGAAATAGCATGTGTCATCCTATGATCCTCATCTTAAGGCTCTATCTCAGTTTTCCTAGATGACTGAGCCCACAACTCCATTCCAAGCGCCCAAACAAGAAGTTAAAAAGCCTCCTTCATTGACTGTTCTCAAATCTTGAGGTCCAGTGTTATGCACTAAACCATCAGAGATTCCTAGTCCTGACATGGTGATCAGATGTAGGAACACATAGTGGTCACAAATGCATCATCATTTAACTACCCTGGTTCTTCATGAGGAAGTTAAATATTAAACAAAAAAATATGACTGAGAGCATATTAGATTAGTGGAAATATTAAGACTGTAGAAAATGAACAACAAAGTACTTCTCAGAGGCTAGTAAAGTCAGGGACCAGCCATCGTGAACCTCTTCTTTGCCAAGGCATTCTGCTTGCCAGATTAACATTCCACAAGGAGGGGAGAAGAATTGCTCCATTCAATCGGAGCTTGGCTTTGACAGTCTGCTATGCATAGAAGGAAGCTATCTGAAAGTGATAAATATATTTTGAGGAAGAAAATTCATTGTTGATGTTATCTTTCCCCACTCCAAATCTGAGACAGCGTAGGGACATGGCTTTCTGGGAAAGCTATCCATTGTTTAGCCTCATTATACAAATCAATAGCAGCTCAGTCTTGAATGAGGCAGATGCAAGCCAAAAAGATGAAAAGGCCCCTGGGCCAGATGGTCAGTTTTTCTCCATATCCCTGCAAAGTTCTAAAATAGATCATTTAAAAAAGAATTTAAATGCCTCTCCTTAGTGGGGTCTAAGCTTCTTGGTTTTCCAATCACAGTTCTCAGCTAAGCTATAATCTCTCCTGAAGGGGAGCGGCAATCATTTTATTTCACCTGAAAGAGCTTCCCAATATTTGCTCACAAAAATATTGACACATACTTCAAATATTTTCCTACAGTCTTCAACTTGATGGGTCAGAGTCACTTAACAAGGTTCTTTGGTGCCTCTAGTAATCGTGGGAAACTGCTTGGTCACAGAAAGGGGAAAAAGTAAACCTAGCTATGAACATTATAGGCCATATCGAAGGACCATAGCTCAAGGTCCCTGGTTGTTCAGAATACTCCCTTCCATTGGCATCAACAGGGCAAGGTGAAATTTCCTAAACTCAGGCTTTAAATCGTTGGCTCTAGTTCTTTGTGCTGACTAGCTCAAGCAGGTTGCTAGTCCTGTCTCTCTATTGTTTTCGTGGCACCTTTTAGATTTCACTGATTTCCAAATCCCCATGGAAGTATTTAATCCTTAGAATACGTCTCTTGTGGAAATCATTGCTTATATACCACAATTGTCTTGACTTGTAGGGAACTCCAGAGGTTCCTGAATTAAAGTGCTTCTAAACGTAGCTGAAAATGTGGAACCCATTGAATGAATCTTCCATAGTAGCCCCTTTTAAAGCATGTCCTTATGACATCTACTTAGATTTACAAGGATCTACTTGATCCTTGGTGAACTTTGACCATATCACTTGACTCTAGGTGCTTCCTGGGACTCTGTCATAAGACCTAGCTTCCACTTCCAGTTTTGGAACATAGCATTCCATGAGAGAAAACCACGTAGGCCATGAGAGGCACTTAGTAAAAGACACTAATGTCCATGCACAGCCTACCTAAGCTCCCAGCTGACAGCAAGCACTGAAGTGCCAGTTACGTGAGTGCAACATCTTGGAAGGGAAAGCAACAGTCAAGTTTCATCACCATATCTGATGATGTATGGTATATAGATGAACATCTTCTGAGAGCCCTACCAAATTATAGATTCAGACACTATATGGTTACCATAGTCCTAAGCTATTAACTTTTCAGTTGGATTGCTATGTAGACCCATTAAGAGAACTTAGGTAGTTTAACTGTAATATATTTGTATATTTAAACCCTGCATATGTGTACGTTTGTTAGCACATGTATGAATTTTAAACTGAAAAACTAAGGATGCTAAAATGATAAATGCATTGCTGATTTTAATCACTGAATGTAAGAGCTCAGAATCTATTGTCTAAAATCAGCCTATTGCTGATCCCACAGCCCTGTCCCACACTATCAAACTGATGAAATTATTCAGTTCCTTTGGGGACTCTACCCCAGTATGCCATGGTCTGAGAGCTGTCTTCTGCACCATCAGAAAGATATTAAAAGCTATCTAAAAGCTTCTAAAGATGAAATAAGCCATTTCCATCAGCAGTATATCTAATTTTATATATACTGTAATTCTTCATTATACATTGATGTGACATTTTCTAAGACGTTATTATGTGCTTGTTGTACCTTCCACTGTGCTAAGTATTCGGTAAAAATAGATGAACTAGACTCCTGCATAACCTTTACAGGTGTTAAGAACATGTTCTGTACCTGAAAAGTTACTGGGACTATCTACCGAGATAACCTCAGCCATATAGAATCTCTTCGTGTGTGGGGTTTCTATCAGCTCTGAGCCATACTCAGAGCAGTGAGGGTGAAAGCACTGGCACTTTAGGTCAGGTCTTCTAGGTGCCTCACACAATTCCTCATTTCAAGACCCTTATAACCCTTCCACACACAAATTAGTATTTCAACATACATCAAGCCCTTATGATAGTGGCAGATGAGTTCTCATTCTCTATTTCAAGTTCTGTTTCTGAAATGTGTTATTATCTCGGTTCTCACCCAATCCTTGTAAGGTAGGTATTACTCTTTTTCAGATGAGCAAACTGGAGCACTGAAAAGGCTTTCTATCAGAAATAGTTATCAGTTGGTAGAAAGGCAAGCATCAAATCCAGAAGCAAAGCTGAGACATTCCTAAATACTAATCTACATGACTCTGTTGTGGTGGTGTCAATATTGATTGACAGACAGGATTTAGAATCACCATGGAAACGAAGACCCACCCTGAATGTGAGTGGCATCATTCTATGGGATAGGGTCCTGACTGTATAAAAATCAAGCTGGCACAGCACTTACCTCTTTCTGTTTTCTGACTGTATCTGCAGGTGACCAGCTGCCTCAAGCTCTGCTGCCCACTATGATGGATTGTATTCTCAAATGCTCAGCCAAAGTAAACCTTTCTCCTTTAAGTTACTTTTCTCACATATTTTCTTCCAGACTATGTAAATTAACTAATATAGTCACGTTATGGGAAATCAGAATTGAGGATTTTCTACCAAATGAATTATATTTAACTTTTGTGCTAACTTTTTTCCTACTGTAGAATATGAAACTATAAATCAAGGGATTGCTACTTGCCATTTTCATAACATACTGTGTGTTTGCACACAGGGTTCCTTTGTAATTATTCCTTTAATTTTATCTCTCATCCTCATAAAATTACAATATTTTTAAGCACAACAAATAGTTGTAGGTTAAAAAGAGAGAATCCTTTCACCCAGATAATACAGTGACAGCTAACCAGTGTATTCCTACAGGTCATTATTGAATCTAGGTCTTTGATTTATACATATCCTCTCCTACATCTGCTCCTTCCTGCACTCACGGTAACTTGGGAAATAATTTCTCTTCAGAGAAGACTGGGAATCTCTAAAGCCAAGCATAAAATTCACACATGGAATTCAGCTGGCTCGTGCTTATTTCTCCTCTCATTTTACATTCTAAGCTATTCCATGTTGCCAGCATATGACTTGAGCTTCCACATCCGTACATGTCCTAATGGCTTTCCCCATTCGAGTCACCTGTCTCCTTGCCCTCAATGTTCCTACTCAGCTCTCTGGATAAAAGGACTTCACCATGGCTTCTCCATATCTATCCATTTCTATCTTGAATCCGCTTACACTTGTGCCTTAGCTCCATCCAGTCTTTAAGAGTCTACCCAGTCACTATAAGCAATTTAACTGAGGAAATCTTTCCTTACAAGGTCCCACTCAAAACTAAACTATTACAAGAAGCACCTTGTGTCTTTCACACTGTAGTCGAAGTTTCCTTCCATGGCCTTCCATCATGTAACCCTCCCTGGAGCGCTTTTGGATACTTTTGGTATTATTTGATAATCACAGTGTGATTGCTTCTCTTGTTTCCTCACAATAGAGTGAGTATTACTTAGCACAAATACACTCATACTTTTTAGGAAGCTTTCCTTGTTTAGCATTTAGATAAAAGAGTTTTGATTTAGAAATAGATGTTCTATACATAGGCGCTGAGTAGAACAAAATAAAATTAGAGATGACAAAACTCTAGAACTTAATGACCCTTTGCAGAGTCATTTTTGACATAATATTCACATAGTGAATGGCAATGGGGCTATTAGGATATGGAGGATTTACCCAATGATAATTTCCTCAAAATTCTAAGGCAACCATATTAGCTAATTCTATACCACTGTGACCACATACCTGGCACAAACAACTTAAAAAGAAGAAAAAAAAATTGTGCTACCTGTTTCAGAGATTTCAGTCCATGATCAGTCAGTGCTGCCATTTCTGCTCCCAAATGAAGCACAGCATCATGGCAGGGAGTATATGATGGCTCAAACTACCTCACTTCATGGGAGAAAAAGAGGAGGTAGAGAAATATGCAAATGACAAGTCAAAGTGTAGTCCCCAAGGACATGCCCCCAGTGACCTACTTCCTCCAGCTAGGACCCCCTTCTAAAGTTTCCAGCACCTCCTAAAATAGTTCTACCATCTGGGGACCAAAGCTTCAATCCATGATCTTATGGGGCACATTTTATATCAAAGCCATAATAATATCTGAGAGGTGACTTGGTCACCATTTAATTACTAAGCATTGACACTATTAGCATCAGTATTGAGAGGATCATTTCTTATGATTCAGGAGGTTTGGCACAGAAAAATGTCTGAACTACTACAGCCACTGAATATGTTGCCTTTGTAATTAATCTTCCTTAGAAAATGTTAATTGTTTAAGAAAAAAAAAGACAGATGTTGCACAAATCAAAGCAATTTAAATGAGTGTCCACCACTCAGCCCTACAAATTAAGGACAAAAGCCAAGATAATACTGATTTCATAGGTTGTAACAGTAATCGAATTTTGACTTTTGAAATTCTGTAACAAAAAAGTGCCCTAGAGACACATAAACTGGGAATAACAGATATTTAATCTATTCCATGTGCTGTTCTAGTATACAAATGCAGTCCCTTTTGATACAAGGATTGGCAAGACTAGCTCAGCCTCGTATAGCATTTTATGAAGTTATGTTTTGTTTTACTTTATAGAAACTCAGTAGGTATAACATCTGTCAAAAGCATTTTAATATTTAAAAAAGCTGCTGGACACTTTCAAAGACATTATCTCCTAAAATCTCTTAAAACTACGTAACGTGACAATTCCCTCATTCACATTGGCAAGTCATCTGGTGTCATCATGTGAGTCTTGTTCAGACAACTGTATTGTTGAGATTTCATGGGTGAAGCTTCCCTATCATGTCTAGAATACATTATCTAGCAGCAAGCATCCTAGTCTTCTGGCTCTTACAATCTTTCCACCTCCTCTTCTGCAAAATTCCTTGAACCAGTCCCACCTCTAGATGAAGAGCTGTAGAAAATCAATGGCTACTGAGAAAGGGAGAATCTATTTTCTCCAGGGATGAACTCCCTGATAGATTGTCTGATTCCAAGTGATCACTCCTAAGTATATGTATACACAAGCACCACTGACTACTCAGTAGGTGATACATGTGGGGTGTGTGTGTGTGTGTGTGTGTGTGTGTGTGTGCATAACAATAATAATCAAATAAGATAAAAAAAAATAATGAACATGTTTCTTTTGTGATCATGAAAAATCAAGAACATTTTCTTTTTAAAAAAAAAACTTTAAGAGAACATGAAATTGGGAAATGTGTTAGGGTGGTGTGGTCCAGGGGGACTTGAAGATAGGGAGTAGGGGGTAGATATGACCAAGATACATTATATACACGAGTGACATTTTCAAAGAGTAAAAAATATAAAAGAAAATAATACCAACCCATGATGCATTAATACCCTCATTTATCTATCAAAACGAAGAATAATAAGTTTATATGGATAGACAAAGTTTTACAGTAGTAAGTAGCAAAGCATTTCTAACATTTAAGTATTTTTAACTTTTATATCCAGGCTCAGGACAATATCTCAAAAATATTAATACAGTTACAAAACATTTAGAAGTAGATAGCTAATAAAGTTAATAGAGTAGACTTTTGCTTCATAATCTTAACTTTAAGACAAAAGTCAAATTTGGATGAATGGCAGCCTTTGAAAAATGGGTAATCCTTCACATCTAGTCATGATTCAAGAACTTTCTTTTCCCCTTAGAGACAAGAGTTATGCAATTTGGGAGTCTTTTAGATAGACCCACTGAAGGAGTACTCCAATTGCCTCACCCTACGTCCCTGTTCAGCATGGAAGAAGCCAGAGCGGTTTGTGACCCTATTCCCTATTGGGAATTTGGGTAACCCCTTCAGAGGATGGCATGATAAGAATAGGAGGTAGGAATTAGGCATTAGGGTAAAAAGACCCCAAAGAAAAGTAGTCAGTTTCTGAGCTAAAAGTCAAAATGTTCTTGGGCCTGTTAGCAACATACTCTGTTCCAAAGGCCAAAACATGTCAAAAGTATTTGGGAGCTTGTATCTAATCCTTAAAAGATTTTAGGGTTACCTCTTCAGAGGGGGGAATGATGGAGGGGAGGGAGTGGGCATGGATTTTATCGAAACACCTTATATGCATGTATGAAATTCTCAATAAAGTTTGTGTAAAAGTTAAAAAATGGATAATATAATGATCTTTACTTTTTAAATATACCATCTTCCATGTACAAAGTTCAGCCAGAGATTCTTACTGAGCATCATAAGCCAAGTAGGACTTTTGGTACTAAAAGCTGGTTGAAATGTGTTTTCTAATTCTTCATTTTTTACAGGCATTGTAACCCTGCTTTCTGTCAAGTAAAAAGATGGTCATCTAGGGATCATTCTCACAGTAGTTATGAAAATTTCCAATTGCTATTTCATCCCTCTTCCATGAATAGATCTATTGTCTTGTTCACCAGAAGTGTTATGGTCATAACAATCCAGAGCTGTGTTATTTTTACAGGAATCCTTACATCAGAACAGTGAATACAATGAGGAAGAAGTCAAGTTGATATGAGTAATAATTTGTGATTGGATTTCAGAATTTTGAATTCTTTTAAGAATTATGTAACTTGTTGGAAGAATTCTATTATCTGTTTTTAGGTTTCATTTTCATGTAAAAGGCTGACTGTGGGCTTCTCACCAATTTCAGGACTGATTTAAAGGCACAAGAGTAGGAGGAAAGTGGAAGAAGAATATTTTTATGTGTACAAGTGCATCGCCTACATGCATGTAAGTGCACCTGTGTCATGCAAGGCCCATGGAGGTCAGAAGAGGTCATTGGATTCCCCTGGAGCTGGACTTGCAGACCATTGTTAGCTGCCATGTGGGTGCTGGGAATAGAACCAGGGTCCTCTGCAAGAGCAGCCAGTGCTCTGAACTGATGAGCCATCTCTCCAGCCCCAAGGAAGATGAAATTTTTAAAAACATTTTATTATTTTTATTTATGTGTATGAGAGTTTTGCCTGTATGTAAGTACATTCATGTCATACAAATGCCTGCGGAGGCAGAAGGCATCAGATCTCTTGTAAGTGGAATTACAGACAGTTGTTAGCTGCCATGTCAGTACTGGGAACTGAACCCAGGTCCTCAGCAAAAGCAGCCAGTGCTCTTAACTCCTGAGCCATCTCTCCAGCCTCAGAAGAATTTTTGTATGAGGATAGAAAAGCAAAGATCTGCGTGTAAGCTCCTCTGTACATCAGCTCTGTGAAACAAGAAGCTGGCCGTCCTTATCTACATCTGAGATAGTCCAATACAAAGGTGTCATGGAGGGGAAAGGCTGGCAAAAATAGCTCAGGAAGCCTGTACCAATCTACTCCTGCACATCCAAGGCTGTCCTCTCCTGAGTCTCCAAAAATGAAGACAGCATTCCTTAGCCTCATAGTCCAGTGGTTTGTTATTCTTTTATTTTGTTTTTCCTTGAAAGAGGCCTGTCAAGTCAGAATGAAAAGAATGTTTTGAAGTGTGAGAAAATTCAAATTTCCTATTTAAAACCCTGAGTTCATCAGCAGGAGTGTACAGCACTTATTTCAAGGGTCACTGGGTTATGGAACAGAGTCTGCTACCCAACTCCAACTCTTCACCTGAAAGTGGTTCAGAAACTCTCTGAAGTTGATGAGCTTTCGACAGGGCCCAATTCATCTTGGCCGTGTTTTTTATCTTGTGACCCTGCCCAATCGAGGTTCCTACTTTGGTTATGTGCTATCTCTTTCTTCTTGATCAATTTCCAGTTAAGTTAATTTCTCTCTTTAATTGGTAGCAATGATTAAAAGTTTGTATCACATGAAGATTTCTTTTCCTAATCACACATAAGCTAACTAGATTGTGTTCACAAGCCAGTGGAGAAATTTTGCCCAAAATAGTCTTTTTGAACTAGATTTTTATTTTCTGTGTATTACAACTAAAATTTAAATTTTTTGAGAAATTGCCTGTTGTTAATAATGTGGCGTTCCAGTGGAAACAAGGAGATTTTGTTGTCATACAGATAGTGTATAGATAGAATGTAATGAACATAAGCTTTGCGAACCTGATATGGGTTTATATTCTGTATCAGGAACTGCCAGTCCTGTGACCTTTCTAAACATTACTTATCTCATCTGTAAAGTAAAAATATTAATAGTAGCATATAGACTGCTTAAAGATTATAGATATGCATATAGAGCACAGTGTTCAATCTAGTGCCAAGTACCATTTGTTTTAATGTTGTCACTAGCCAGCTGCGTTATTTTGAGAGAACTTCTTTCTGTATCATTTCCCTAATAAACAAACGGGCAGAAACAGGATTTCCACGTTTTCTGTCAAAACTCAGTTAGTAAATGCTGAGTATGGTGGCCCACACCTTTAATCCCAACCCTAGGGAGGTAGAGGAAGGTGGATCTCTGTGAGATTGAAGCCAGCCTGACCCACATAGTGACTTCCAGGCAGGCTGGGACTAAGGATACCTTGAAAAAAAAAAAAACAACCCTCAGTTAATAAATAAACACACTCAACTGGTTCTTTGTATAATTTTACAGTAGCCAGGGGTTTTTCATGTTAAAATTTTCCTAGTGAGTAATGATGACATTAGTTGGACTTTGGACAGTAATGTGAGGACACAGTGACCAAACAAAGTAGTCAGTGTGGACTGCCAGAATGAGATGTAGGACAAAAACGTCCTGTTTACAGGTTAAAACCATAGACATGTCATTAAATTATGTTTTAAAACTTTCATCGTGATTAGTTATCAAATTGCATTAGTGACCACAGGAAAATCATTGGTAAAGTCTGTATTGACTTGCTTAATTTCAGTTTAATCGACCCAGTAGCAATGAACAGAGAACTGTCTGCCTTCTACCTATACCTGGTTCTTTATATTCCTGCTAAATAAATTAAATGTGATAATCTCCATAGTTGCCAATTATTTCTGTTTGGGATACATTTGCCTTATCTATTTATTTGCACTGTAGGGAAAACAATTCAAAACACAATCCATAAGCTTTATCCTGCATTAATGGCAAAAGATTTATTTCTTCAAGTATGTTCCTCCTCCTCCTCTTCTTCTTCCTCCTTCTCTTCGTCCTCCTCCTCCTCTTCCTCCTTCTCCTATTTCTCTGTTTCCTCCTCTTCCTCCTTTTTCTCTTAAAGGCTTGGCCTGGACTATACAGCTCACTTTCTCACTCTTTGCTGAAGGTGCTTGGAAAGTAGTAGCTCTGTTCTCCTTTTCCTGTACCTCAGCGTCCAGTCTGGGAAGCCCCCTTTGGAAACCTCTAGCTATGTTTTCCAATAGCAGGTAACTTAAGTCATAAAGCATGTTTAATAATTCAGAGCACAAAGATAGCAACTTAAGATCTAAAAATGAAAATACACACATTCTCATTTACAAAAACATCAGAGACACCAAACCCCTCTCTCCTGTTTGTGAGAGGCCAAGACACAGAAGCAAAGAAATCTCAAAATTAAAAGTTTGTGTAGATGTCTCCTTATCTGCAAATGTCATTCTAAATTTGAATGAAGTTTATGTGAAATCAGTAATACAGAATGGACTAGAGATATGGCTAAGTAAGCTCCAATAGCTTTTCTGTAACGAAGTAGCTCATCCTAGAATTGTAAGAAACAATCACAATAACAAGGTCTTAATAACAAAACTAGTATCTACCTTCCTTTAGCTTTTATTTACAGACCCTGTGACTTGGGCCTTTCTATACATTATGCTTGACTAAGAGTTGATTTCTTGTATTCACTTGGAAAAATATATTCCAAAGTATTTTTCTAGATAATCTGAAAATTTATGTTACAGGTTAAGCCTACTTATCACGCTCAGTTAAAACTCAATACTCTCTGAAATGAGAAAGCAGCCACCTTTTAGACGACCGAAAGTGCTAAAGCAGGATTGGTTTTAGAAAGGAGTCCCATTGTGCTCTGAGTGCTGAATAACACTTTGCAAAATTTTTAATTTTCCAGTTAAGAGCCACACTGAAACGTAAGACTTCTCTAAGGTTAGTTTTCCCTTTTACCTCTGAGAAACCTTGAATCACATGGCCAACCACCCTTCTTACAACTCATTCTACTCCTTTCTAAGCTACAGCTTTCCAACAATATAGAGCCACGTTGCTGGCAAGAAAAGAACAATCCAACACTGCGGTCACTTCTTCAGTCAAGGTCATAGCAATCAAGGTCGGTGCTAAGTTGAAAAAGAAAAAAGTACATGACTTTCTTCTTCTGAAGATACTTTGCACATGGATTTATATTTGTGCTTTCACATATTATTCGACTATGAATTCAGAAACTGGGACAAATAGGAAATAAAAATGAGTTATTAAAGCTATAGGGAAATGCTTAAACTCCTCTTAATATAGTCCCTCAAAAGAAGGCATAAAACTAGATGACCTCTTATTTTGGACTCAGCAGCAGAGGGCCTGCTTAGTTTAGCACCCTGGGTTTAGACACCACAACCAAATAAAATAAAATTCTGACTTAGTGTCCTGGAAAAAGGAATTACCTGGCAACTGAAGGAAAGAAGAAAGAAATGGGTAGCAATTTCATCACTAGTCATAGAGTCCAAGAGTTCAGAGCCTCAAAGTTACTTTGCTTTTACGTACTCTTTATGCTCGGGAATCACAATATAACAGCAATTCTCTCTTTGATTGACAGGAGCTCAGCTAACAGGAACAATGACATGGAAAAAACTAAAAAACTGAATACAAAGGAAAGCTATAACAATTTCAGCTTGCTGTAGGCTACAGTTCAGTTGTATTCTGTTTGTATTCCAGAACTGGTCTTGGAACTTTGTTATCAGCCCCTGCTTCAGTATGATTGCTGTCCCTTCTCTTGAAAAATTCTGCTTCCTTGACTTTGAAAAACTCTCACAGACACTGCTTAAGAAATGAGCAAAGCCAGTGGTTGTCACTCATTGCTGGAGAAAGCCTGAGCTCCAGAACCAGAGTGCACTGGGGCCTGGATTCCCAGGGCACCACATGGAAACACTCATTTTGCTGCTTCTGTATCTGCACTGTAAATACAAGAAAGTTAAGAGCCCTCTGGACTGGGAAGATGGCTCAGCTGGCAAGAGTTTGCCTAGTAACTATGAGCACCTGCGTTTGATCCGTGGGACCCATATTAAGAAGCAAGGCACAGAGGTTCGCCTTTAATTTCTGTACTAGGGAGGCAAAGGCTCAGGTTGTCCTCTGAATTCTATATACAGACACACACATGTGCACACCCACACACACAATTGTACCTACATACACACACACACACACACACACACACACACACACACAAATGCCATCAAATCTAGCATACTTAATACACATAGGACATGACCTCTGATCCAGTTTTTTTTTTTTTTTTTCATATTCTTCCTACTTCAAGGAAGAGTGAAAAGCCCAGGATTTTGCTTCTCCATGCTTAATCCTTATCACATCAAGGAGGTCAGGTTCATTTTCCTGAGCACCAAGTAGAGCCAGCCTTTATGTATAATTTCATCTCTTTCATCTTAAAGTAATTACAAAGATTTTGGAAGACTGGGGGACACTGAATTTCCATTTTTCCTTCCTCTTGTTATTTTCAATTTCTTTGTTCTTAGAGCCCTAAGATGTCTCTATCTTGAGCTTTCTCTTCTGGATTTGGAGCCACAATGGGATGCTGTAAAATATTAAACACATGGTGTAGAGGTCTACTGATGACAATTCTAAGCTTATTTTCAGAGAGTAACTTCTCCACAGTGGAATCAGTTCTCTCCATCTTGAGTATCTGCTGTATGTTCAAGTCGTTCAAGTATGTTCAAGTATGTTCAAGAAAGTAATTTGAGGTATGATGTTTGGAGATTCTCAACCTCTGTCACCAAGGTTTATTTTTTAACCCACTATGCTGACCCCAACCAGCTTTGCAGGAACAAAAATCATACCGCAAAAAGGTTAAAAGTGAAGTGCAGGGCTGGAGAGATGGCTCAGCAGTTAAGAGCACTAGATGTTCTTGCAGAAGATTCAGGTTCAAATCCCAACACCCACATGGTGGCTAACTCCAGTTCCAGAGTATCTGATGCCCTCTTCCATCCTCCGCAGGCACTGCTTGACACTGGTGCACTTACACACATGTAGACATAACACTCATATACATAAAAAAATAAAAATTTATTGAAAAGTGAAATGCTAAAGAAAGTAGCTAGTACCCTTACTCTTTCAAGCAATGTGTGCTTCCCTACCATAGATGCAACACATGTGCTAGTCTCTTAATTTCTTCTCTGGATTTATTTCACAGAGTTCAGTGACCATCAGAAAGAGTCTCAGGTTGTTTTACTTGACCCAAGCCATTTCAGCTTTAGAGTAAGCAATGGGGAGTCACTGAAGAAATGACTCCACAGACAACAGAGTTTTCCACCCACACATGACCCATAATTCACTAATTATTTCCTAAATCAGGCATAAATCTTTGGGTAGAATGACATTTAACAACTTAGCAAATTTCTACGGTAGTATTCAGAAAAAAAGGAAACTTTTCACTTGTTCAGCTCATCGGGGGTGCTTATTTTTAAATGTATCTTGCTAGGCTATATTTCAGAACTAGAAATAAAGTCTCTAAAGCTGGATCAAATTTTTTCAATTATTTCTTGTTAACTTGGATAATTTTAATTGGAAACTATTGCCTTTGAGATAATGACGCCCACATCCTACAGGGCTATGAGATGATTGCACTTTGAAAGAAATTAAAGATTCAACATCACTCTATAAGTCTGATCTACTTCAATCCACAATTTTTTTCATTCAAAATTCTTAAGTCATTAGCACAAATTTGGCCCTTTATCCTTATTACTTTCTATAGACTTTTATACTCTGAAACTTCTAACTATGTCTTCTAGTCAGATTGTAAGCCTCTCAAGAGTAGGAATGATTTTAGACTTACTGTTCTACAGTAGATTGCTGGTACTATGTTTTTAAGAAATTTGAGTGACCTAATAAAATATGACTAAGCATGTCCCTGCATAAAATGACTGATATAAGTTGATCTGTAGAATGCTAAAGAAACAGATGGAAGAGGATGTGAGCCTTGGATACAATCCATTTAACCTCTAAACTTAATACGTGAGGATAAGACTCAAGGAAGACATGATTTGCCTAAGGATAAGTCAGCAAACTTTCTCAGATAAAATCTAGAAAGCAAAGATTTTTACATGCCGTGAGGCATATAATCCCCAGCCTGAGCATGTAGTGCCTCTAGAACAGTCTCTGATGACCCTTAGGTATTTATACATATGAACAGTTAGTTGAATTCTGAAACTGAAAAACTTTCAAACAAATTAATTAACCTTGGGGTGGAGGATGGAGAAGTGAGGCTCTGTATTTTCTATGACATTTACCTATATGTATGTTATATGGTCCCTTTTTGGCCATGAGTAATTCTACAGCTAGATATGTTGTTTGTCTCCTGACACTGATATGACCTGATGGATACAGTGTAAAATCCAATGATTAAAATTTCAAATAGCTACCAGAAGCACATAAAAGCAGAAACAGACTTCCTCAGTTGTCTAACAAGCTTAAATCTCTTTTCCTAAACCAAGACAATAATTAATAATGAAAGTATCCTTCATATTGAAGATTACGTTTCCCCAAGTCTTATGCTGGCATTTAAAAGAATTTTGAGGTGCACCCAGAACTTTTTGTTCTATTTTTGTTTTTCCTTAACATGGAGTTTTTTGTAGTGTTATTTTGACTTCTTACATTAGATGCCTAGTGAATATTTGTTGACCAATGAATTAAGAGATGGATGAATGAACAAATGAACCAAATACTCTGGCAGAGTTTCTTGGTTTGCGACTATAGAGATATAAGGGTAGGTGAATTTTAAAAGAAAATTGATTCCCAGAATTTTGGGCTACTTTTCAGTGAAGCAAATGCCTCAAAGCAACAAATGTCAGTTTCAAAATGAAGTAATGGATCTGATGAAAGCCGTTTAAATTGCATTCAAATTGAATTGTAGTTCAAAGACTACTTCTCAGAAAAGGTTGTATCTCAGGAAAAAATTTACTTACTAATACACTAACATTAAGTTTCTTATAATTAAGGTTAATTTCAAATTTAGAAAAGTTTGGAAAATCTTTGAGAGGAAAAAATTTCCTATAATAAGTGAAAAATGTAGACTCAAGTTCTAGCCATTCCCTGTACCTAAAGCAAAATAAAGGCTATGCATACAAGAGCACTGGCCAGAGACTCACACGAAAAGGTGAGAGCAAGATTAAGAAAAACAAGCTAGCATGAAAAGTCCAAACGTCTGAAAGTCAACCTTGCTTCTCTAGCACCTTAGGCACAAACCTGAGTCAAGCCTGCATCATGCTTTCCCAGCTCTTCCCAAGGTCTACACCTATGCGTGCATCTATTCTCACTCACCATCAGGGACGGAGCTAGAACAATCTTTATGAAACAGATCTGATCATGTTAAATTGTTTAAAGCTCTGCTCCCTAGCAAGTTCTCACAGAGCCCTTTAGGATCTGACTCATCAAGCTATTGAGCTTCAGCTCTACTATTCGCCCCCTGATGTTGCATGCTTCTGCAAAATCAAACCGCATGTTGTTTCCTGATACCATCATATGTCTTCGAACACCTGTCACTTTACCGTCAGTGTCCCTCTTCACTAACTGGCCTAGCTGTAGTGCTAATTTTCAAAAGCCTTGCTGACCTTCTTAGACAGGAAAAAATCCGATTTAGATTCTTATATATCCTATATCGACAAGGATGGTTCCACTGGATTCAACTGGATTGTAATCAGCTCTGAATTTGTTAATTTCTGTAGGCTCAGAGCTGTCTGAAGATTGGAACTTGCTCCTCTGTGTGCGTGGATGTGTGTGTGTGTGTGTCTGTGTGTGTGAGTGTGTGTGTGTGTCTGTGCATGTCTGTGTGTGTGTATGTGTGTGCATGTGCAAATGCATGTGTGTTTGTGTGTTAGGAAAGAAGTTAATCCCTGGTGTCTTTCTCTTTCACTTTCCACCTTGCTTTTTAATTTTTATTTACTTATTTATTTTTAGTTTGTGTCTGAGTATTTTGCCTACTTGTAGTGAGCATATCCATGTCATGCAATGCCCTCAGAGACAAGAAGATCGCATGGGATTATCTAGAACTGGCATTAAGGATGCTCCTTAGTCACATGTTGGTGCTGGGAACTGAACACAGGTCCTCTGCCAGAACACCTAGTGCTCTTTAACCACTGAGCCACCTCTCCAGCCCTTTAACTTTATTTTTTGAGACAGGGTCTCTCACTGACCCTGGAGCTCACTAATTTAGCTAGGTGGGCTGGTCAGGAAGCCTCAGGTGTCCTCTTGTCTCTACCTCACCAGTCCTGAGATTACATGCATTTCTGCATCCAGCATTTTTTACTTGGGTGCTGGGGATGGAACACTGGTCCTCATGTTTACACAGCACTCACTTTGCTGACTGAGCTCTATCCCCACCCAGGAATTCTTTGTTATCAGTTGAGCCTTGATACCTCTGTGGCACCTGGAAGGCATTCAATCAATGTTTGTAGAAATCACAATGAAGTGCTTTATAGAATGCCTCCAAGAATTTGTATTTTAGTGGTAAATTCTCCTCGTTGTTTAACCCTCTTTCTGAATGAATACAAACACTGGTACTTGGGGTCCAAAACTTTTGGGACTAGGAACTCAGAGCTAGCCATGTAGTTTGATGTTTTTATTAATTCTTTGAAAATTTCATACATACATACAAAGTATTTTGATCATATTCATCCCGCTACTTTCTCTAACTCCTCACAGATCTACTTTCCCAACCCCTCAAATTAATGTCTTCTTTTTTTTTTTTAAATAACCAGCTGTGTGAGTCTGTTTTATGATGTACTAATGGATATGGGGGCTATCCACCTAGTCAGTTACCCAGAGTCTGTGACAGCAATGAATAAGTTCTCCCAGACAGAGTTGCCCAGGCAGGGGTTAGCACTTAGCCTAGCTCTATACTATAAGGTTTCTCCCATTTTGTAAGAATAAAGAATGCTTCCTCTGGAAGTCCTGTCATCACTTTGGCCTCTGGCTCCCTATAAGTCTCCCTGTCTACACCTACCAGACTTCTCAATCCTAGTAGACCATCAGCAGCCCTTGACCATCCCATCCCTACTTCTATATAGAACCACTTCCAAATTATAGTGATCCCTGGACATCAAGGGTATTTTCTTTTCTCTTTTTGAGAATTTAATACATAAGTACAGTATTTAAATCATTTCCACCCTTTCTTCTCTTTCAGCCAACTCTTCCCACATTGCCTTCCCGTTACATTCCATCTCAATTTCATGACCTCATCTTTGATTATTCTCGAGACATATTCACAATACACAGATAGATATATGTGTATATATGTGTATATATATATATATATATAGAGAGAGAGAGAGAGAGAGAGTCTATATAGAGAGAGAGGGAGAGAGAGAGAAAGAGAGAGAAAAGCTACCGAATCCATTTAGTGGTGCTTCCTTATACTTATGCTTAGGGCTGACCACTTGGGATTGATAACCTGTCAAGGAGCTCACCCCTGGAGAAAACTGATTCTCCCTCCCTCAGTAGCCATAGAACGCCTGCAGTTCTCCATCTAAAGGTGGGACCTTTTGACATTTCCTCATCCACATTGGCATGTCAGCTGGCACTGTCATTATGTCATTATGCAGGTCTTATTTGGGCAGCCATATTGGTGAGATTTCATGGGTGCACAGAAAACTCTAACTAGCAGCAGGTGTTTAGGTCCTCCAGCTCTTGGAATCTTTCCACTTCCCTCTTCCATTGATGTTTCCTGAGCTTTAGGTATAGAGGTTTAGTTTCAAATGTTTCAATTGGTGCTAGGCACCCAGAGTCACTTATTCTCTGCATTTTGACTAGTTGCAGAACTTTGTAATCAACTCCACCTGCTGCAAAAAGAAGGGTTTTGTTGTTGTGGTTGTTGTTGTTGTTGTTATTGTTTATGAGTGGTGAGAGTGGCATTATTTGTGAATATAAGAATAAGTATTTAGAGTAAATTAAGAAATTACATTGGTTAGAAAGTAGTAGGTTCTCCTCTAGGGTCTATGGCCTGTCCAGCCATGAGTATTAGGCTGTGATTACAGTACCAACCATGGATTCCCTCCCACTATACAGGCCTTAAATCAAACTAGACAGCTGTATGTTACCACCAAAATAAAAGTGCCACTACTGCACCAATAAAGATATTTTTCTGAGACAGTCATTGTTGTGGTTAATAGGCATAACAGATGGATAGGAATATTGACTGATTTTATCCCTTGGAAATTTGCATAGCACTTTCCACTACTATGAGAGCTTCTCAGGAAGGAGGATTTCTGGGCAGTTCTAGCTCAATTTCTTCAAGTACTGTGTCCAATGTATTTGGTGTCTTCAGCAACTGGATCTCACCTTCAAAATCTGGGAAGCAACTAAGGGCTAACATAATAGCTTATATTATTTTGGAAGTCTCTTGGACTACCCTAACAACTCTAAGAGAAGTTTCTCTTGCCTGGCACAGGGATTTCATGTTTTTTCCTAATGTATTTGGTAGCTTTTTGTCACTATGGCAAATATTTGAGAAAAACAATTTAAAAGAGGCACAATACAACAGAGCCACTCACTTCATGGTGGCCAAGAAGCAAAAGGGATGCAGCTTGCAGACAAGGTATATTTTTTATGTTTTCAGGGAATGGCCCCAGTGAGCTTCATTCTCCATTTAGATTCTACCATTTCTAATACCATCATAACAAGAATTCAATATGGGTTTAATTTACTCATGAAGCAAGAATTCTCATGATCCAATTACTCTCCCAAAGCTCTGAATGCTGTAGCACTGGGAAGAAGCCTTTAACACGTGATCCTTTTGAGGGGAGATCTCACATATAGGCTATAACATTAGAATTAGCTGTTTCATTCCAGGAGGGCATCTACTCAACTCCATGTCCTGACTCTCTTTTCTCTGTCCTTATCCTTGGAAACATCTTCTGAGGGACTAGGTGTGCACCCACGCAAAGGTGTAACTTAATCTATATGGACTTAGCCTAACAAGATGGAAAAGAGGTTTGAGCCACACGAGTCTCACTAAAGTAGAACACATGATTCCCCTGAGTCTCACACATCAGTAATAACTAGGCCTGGGTTGTAGAGCTGGCTCAGCGATTGAGAGCATTGGCTGCTCTTGCAGAGGTCCTGGATTCAGTTCCTAGCACTCATATGGTAGCTAGTAAGTGTCTATAACTCCAGTTCCAGGTGATCCAATGTCTTCCTCTGGCTTCCACAGTCATTGCACATACCTGGTGCACTTACAGACAAGCAGGTAAAGCACTCACACATAAAAAATAAACAAATAAAAAATTAAAATTAACTAGGCCTGCAATGCTCATGAATTAATTCGCATGTCACAGTCTGAGCCCCTTTGCTCCACATACCTGTTCCACATTAACTGTCTCTGTGATCCCCGCCCCCACATTTTCACATTCTCTTAGGCAAAGAGGAGAGTATTAAAGCCCTCAGATGAATTTGCTGTCCAATCACACTAAGATGCAGCTTAAATTCGTAAAACAACAAACCTTTGGCCACTGAATTTTAGCTACTTCTGCAGTAGAGAACAGAAGGCAAATTTTATGAATCATTACTGACAGTGACGTGACTATTCTTTAGAAATGAGAAAAAAATGATTGACATGAACCAACTTTGCTTCTGAGTGACTCTCTAGAGAACTGAATAACTGAAGCATCAGACAACAATTTTCTTTTGAAGATGACCTTTCATATTAAACGAAAAGCTGAAGGACTAGTCTCTTAAGGAAAGAAAATGAATAATCTGTGAGGGCAACTGCTCATTCCTCTATATATAGTAAAAAACAAAAAAGATACACTAGACTGTGATAGCAAACAGCACAGCGTGTCACATTACAAATTAAGTAAGTACATTTTCCATTGTCAGGGTCATCTTGAAAGTCCACTATGAATTAGGTAGCAAAATAGGAGCATTTTGACATGGTTACCATGAAATATATACTGATCATCAAAATTTAAACCTAAATTTACCAGGCATCAGAAACATGGAAAGGGTTTTAAAAAACTTTGGGCTCAGGCCCTCTTGGTTTGTCTTTCTGATTCAGGAAGTCTTAATTCAAAAGAACGTGCATTCCTAACAGTTCTAGAAGGTGCTACTGGCCAGAAAGCTGTACTGTGAGAGCGATTAGATTAGATTAGATTAGATTAGATTAGATTAGATTAGATTAGATTAGATTACTCTGTTGCAAGAGGAGATACATTCACCTGGAATAGTTGAGAGATTCCTGACCCCTTGTCAGGACCAAAGACAACATGAATAAACTAAAAAGATTTATCTGCATGGGGGGCTTTTAGGAGGATATGGCCAGTAGACAATTGTTTAAGGAGTACATAATATCAACACTGGAATTGCCAGCAATATTTTAATTATTTAATAACCACATGATTAGAAGAAGCATTTCATTACAACAGCATTGACATATTCAATAACAATTTCCAGAATAAAGATGCACCTTTTTCAAAATTGGCTGTAAATTTTTAGGTTCACAGTTGAATTAATACAGTTGTACAATATTGTACTCAGTATAAACCCTATAAGACATAAAATTGAGTGGGGTTTTGTCCTTTAAAAGAGATCTCCATTTCATTTTAAAATATATTGTTTCACACAGAAAAACTCATTTATTATTTATTATTTTTATTTTATGTATATGCATGTATTGCCTGAATGTAGATAAGTGCACCCATGATGTGCAATGCCCGCAGAGGACACAAGAGGCTGTCAGATCCCCTGGAACTGGAGTTACAGGCAGTTGTTAGCTGCCATGTGGATGCTGGGATTCAAACCTGGATCTTCTGCAAGAACAGCCAGTGTTCTTAACCACTGAGCCATCTCTCCAGACCAGAATACTCATTTTTAATGCAACTTACACTTAGATGTTTGCACATGCAACTATAATCTCTATATATCTGATTATTACTAGTCACAGTCGGTTACTTTCTGAGCTCCTTGGCATCTGAGCATGAATATAAAGTCATCAGGTAGATTTCAATGGTAATGTTTTTCTACTAATTAACATGAAGCAAAATTTTATGCTTCTTCCTCAAATATAACTTTTTTATTGATTGATTTGTGTGTGTGTGTGTGTGTGTGTGTGTGTGTGTGTATTTCATACATAACATCCCAAACAATCTTATTCATCTACATACCCACATCCCAAAAGGTACCCTCCCATGGTCTCCACACATACACACTGGAGCCCATATACTCTGTTATCCTTGTTACAGTCTACTGTGTTGTCAGCACCCCCAGTTGTTCCCCAGTGCTTGCCTTTCTGCCAGTGGTTTTTTTTTTGTTTGTTTGTTTGTTTTGTTTTGTTTCGTTTTGTTTTGTTTTTCCCCATGATGGCCTCTGTGCACCAATAACTCCTCTTCCATTTTTCAATCATAGAATGTCCAAGAGGTTCTCGTACATCTTAAAAGCTAGACATTGATTCCAGGCATGGTGGAGGGCAGAGTCTTTAATCCCAGCTCTCAGGAGGCAGAAGCAGGCAAACCTCTATGAGATCAGGCCAGGTGGGATTGGGGAGACCCTGTCAAAAAAAAATGGACATTTAAAGAATCACAGCCTAGGAGCTGGAGAGATGGCTCAGCAGTTAAGAACACTGACTGTTCTTGCAGAAGACCTGGGTTCGAATCCCAGTACCCACATGGCAGCTAACAATTGTCTGTAACTCCAGTTCCAGGGGACCTGACAGCCTCTTCTGTCCTCTGCAGGCATTGCACGGCATGGGTACACTTATCTACATGCAGGCAATACACACATACACATAAAATAAAAATAATAAATAAAAAAATTACAGCCTAGTTTTTGCCTTTCTAACTAAAATACGGGAGTGTTGTGTCTTTATCACCATCTTAGTTTTCTCCAGAGTTTTACCATCTCATTTAAAACTTTACCTCCCTCAATTGAAAAATCAATGGGGATGAAAAGAGACTCTAACCTTTGGTTTAGCTTAATAAAAGAGTACAACTCTGTGGGTGGTTAAATCTGATCATAATTTGTGCTGATTTCTTTTGGAGTAATTCGATTAAAAATTCTACTGGTTAGGCTCCATAAGGCATACGTATCACCAAAGTTTTATGATATTTCATATTTGGTTTTAAAATACTCTATATTCTTTTGTGTATTTACTAACCCAAATATTTCAAGTAGAGTTTCTTTGAACTATAATTTATATTTGAGCCGAATCTCTTGATTCCCATCACTATGGTACTTAAAGTTTCCATTAAAAAGGAAGAAATAACAACCCAAAAGAAAGTACATTACAAAAGCTATATTAATATAGCCACTTCTTTATCTTCATAAAGATTCTAGTCAAGCCACAATGGCCCCTCTATGCCTCCCCTCAAGCATCAAGGCCCCTAGATAAGCCAGCTAAAGCCATTCAGAATAACTGAATCATTTGGTCCCATCTAATCTTGCCGAGTTCCTAGCTACAATGTCCAGGCTCCTGTGCTCTCCTCGTGTGTTCTCTAATGACAGTCTTGGAACATTCCAGAAAACTTTAGCACTTCCTTTCTTAACCATAAATTGCATATAACTCTTCTGAATTCTTAGTCTATAATTTCTCATTAAATTCTTTGAGATTCTCCGGTGAAGATAAATAGCAAGAATGACTGGACTTTAAATCATGATCCTTCAATGTCATAGGCTCAGGATCATCACTTTATGGCTCGACTTCCCTCAGAAAACTAAACCACAAAGCCATTCTTTTCATTTCAAGCTTAGCAGCACACAGACCCATGGGTGAAGTAATATAAACACCCTTGAGTAATTTCTCAAAACCAAATCTCTCCTGCAAAAACAGACATGCAAGTCAGTGATGTATAATCTCTTCACTGAACATGTGAAGCTGTGGTTCTCAGGCCACCCAAGTAGACTTGTGAGAATAATGTTCATGTGCTAAACTGGGACAGGCACAGGAGCTGTCTGTAATTACCAACCTGAATTTATTCCAAGCTCCACCATTGTGTTGCCCTAAACAAGTCACCAAACTTGATGCTCATGCTTATGAGGTAGGGAGGAGAGGAAACTTCAGGTAGATAGAATCTCCTTTTACCTAAATTTACAAAATTCATTTAAATCATTGATTTGTTACTCACTCATCTTTAGTCAATCCATTGCCCCTTTTAAAATTTATTGTCTTAAATGTACATGATTAACACATATACATGAGAAAACTATGTGCAAAAAAAAGGCCTAGGAATATTTATACAAATGTTCATAAAAGCCCTACTTATAAGAGCAAAAACA
Source organism: Nannospalax galili (assembly GCF_000622305.1). Classification (NCBI taxonomy): domain Eukaryota; kingdom Metazoa; phylum Chordata; class Mammalia; order Rodentia; family Spalacidae; genus Nannospalax; species Nannospalax galili. The sequence goes on from NW_008330357.1 coordinate 488,458, forward strand.
TGGAAAAATAAAAATGTTCTTGTCAGGATACCATGGAAGATTCTGTCAAAGGAATAATAAATAGCATTCAAACAGAGAAAGAACAGCTACTTAGAAAAATCTATAGTTTTTTTTTTTTTTTTTAACATTTCCAAGTCTCTCTGTTGACTTTTTTCTTTTATTTTTTTGGAAAATTTAAAACATGTATGCAATGTGTCTTGGTCATATCCTTCCCCTACTCCTTCTCTCCAGCTCCCCCACCTCCTCAACATATCTCCCATCTCCCTCCAAACTTCATGTCTTTCTTTTTATAACCCACAAAATCAAATTAGCATTGCCCGTATGCACACATGTGTGTGGTCATTCACTGGGACTCAGGCAACCTACCAATAGCCACTCAAAGAAGAGATTCTTTCCTTCTCAGTAGCCATCAACTAAGGGTGGGGAACCAGGAGTCCCTACCCCAGTTCCTCCTAGAAATATTAACTTTCTTGACCTTGTGGCGTTCCTGTGCCAGTAACCACAGATGCTGTGAGCTCGTGTGTGCAACAATCACATCGTGTCCAGAGACCCATCTTTCACGGCACTCCTCTCCATCCTCTGGCTCTTACACTCTTTCCTCCTTCTCTTCCTCAGTGTTCCCTGAGCCTTGAAGGGGAGGTTGATGGAATGTAATGTCTTATACACAAACAATAATATCACCTTTTCTCTGAGACTGAAGAAACACTGTTAAAAATCCTTAGAAAATGGTAAATACAAAGTTTTACTATAACTATCTTATCTTCATTCTGTGTGCTCTATTCCTTCCTGAGTTATAGAAGAATAATCTTGAAGCTTCACAGTAAAAGAGAAGAAAGCAGTATAATCTGGAATATACACATTTGGAGTTGCATAGCAGAAATCCACATGCCTACACCAGCAACTATTTTCTGAGTGACTCCAGCATATTCACCTCTCTAAATCTCAGGTTTCTCACATGTGAATTGGGAGCATAACTAGAAACCACTCAAAAACACATAAGCGAACTAACCCAAACACTTACCATGCTGCCTGACATACCAATTATTACTATTACATCAGCTCCAAAAATGGCACCCAAAGTAAAGGCCACAGGGACTCTGTCTGACTTCTCCTACAATCTGTCTGAGGTCCCTCATTCTCTCAGAACCTAGATTTCCTCATCCCCAATGGGAGTCATAAAACCTAAAACTCCTGGAGCTAGAGAGATGCCTCAATGGTTAAGAGCACTGGCTGCACTTATAGAGAACCAGGTTCGAATCCCAGCACCCACATGGCAGCTAAAAACTGTCTGTAACTTCAGTTCCAGGGGATCCAACACCCTCTTCTGATCTCTGTGGGCATTGCACAACATGGGTTCACTTACATGCATGCAGGCAGTATACCATATACAGAAAATAATAAAAATTAGAAAAAAACTAAAGCCCCCTTCCCTCAAAGCCAAAACCAAAATCAAAAATTTTACTCACCTTTCCCTGCCTTCATGTATAAGATTTGACCACAAAGAAATTCTCTGACCTATCTTGTCTGAATGCAGGTCATAAGACCCAAAATCCAGAAAGGGTCCTACTCTCTACCTAGAAGGAAGGAATACAACCAAAAACAGCCAGAAAGACTCTACACAAATGGGCTGAGCTGGCTTCTCTTCCACAATCTCAGTCATTAGATCACAACCCTTTTGTTCAATCATATTTCTACAAAGGTGCCTTTTTCCTTCTTCAGATATAAGCAAAAAAGTAGATAAAATCTGGGGATTTTGAGTCCTCAGTTTAAAGGCACTGATGCTACATAAAAATGTGATCAAATGAATTTGTTATGATTGTATCTGGTTAAATTGACTCTTTTTATAGAAGTGTTGATCAAGATGGGGAGGAGAGAGAACCTTTTCCATTCCTACTCGGGAATCCCTTCCCATTTCCCATGTTTCATTTTTTCCTGTCCTTACTTCCCCCTCACTTTCCCAGTGTAACACACACACATACACACACACACACACACACACACACACACACACACGTTCATCCCTTTCTGTTGGCTCATACACGTTCATCCCTTTCTGTTGGCTCATTATCTCTATATCTAGATTCAGATTGAGGGCAGTAAACAAGCACAATATTTAGGTCATGAGTTTTTATTTTGGACACCAAGACATAAATAAGCATGATTCATAAACAGGGACAGTTTTGTTAGACTATAGCACCCATGGAAGATTCTGTAAGAATTTTTCTCAGAATTCCCATTAAAAGTGATGCTTATTTGCATTTTATTACTTGAAAGATCTGAAAATAGAGAAAGGTGATCATTTTCACAAGCCACATAAAGTAGTAAAATTATGTGAGAATAATACTTTAAAACCTAGTTGGAAGAAAAATCATTAAACTACAATATTTGAAGCAAACATTTTAAAGGAAATATTTTACATTTGTTGAATTTGTTAAACAAAGCAACTGCCTAGAGAGGTCATAATGGGAGAAACTGGAACCTCAGAGTAGACCTGGTCCCAAGAGAGGCTAGTCCAAGAGCACGGGCTAGGAGAATTTCCAGTTTGGCAGCAGAACAATGTTTCTAAAGAATGTGGCTGTACATAAGAACTGATGGTACAGCCAGGAAATTGGCATCAAGAGGCAAGCAGAAGTTCAAAACACAGAATGCTTCTAGGACTCAGAAGTATCTCCAGATTCTCACAAGTGGCATCAGAAACCTAATCCATGACAGTAGAGCTGCCTATAGGGCAGGAATTAGAGTACAGTGAAGGGGAAAAAGGAGGAAGGGCAAGTGAGAAGTTTGGTCTCAGGTATTCTTAGAGGACCTGGGGAAACCCAGCAAATTCTGAAGACTGGAACTCAGTCCTGGGTCAAGTGACAAACATGGAGGTCTAAGAACTGCAATATGGAGAGATGCTGAATTCAAGGAACAAGACTTGTATGATCTTAACCATGACAAGCTCAAACAAGCCAAACGTGCAGTTCCATTACTCCTGAAATCCGCAAAACTAGTAGCAGCACTCTTACATAACCAAATCCCAGTGCGGCAACCACAAAAGTGGGGAAGTACTTGTGGATTTGTCAGTTTTTAAGATTTATTTTATTTTTATTCTCATGTATGCATCCGTGTATCTGTATGTCTGAACATGTGGGTGCAAGAGCTTGTGGAGGCCAGAAGAGGGCATCAGATCCCCAAAGCTGGAGTCATATGCAGTTGTCAGCCACCCAGTATGAATGCTGGGAACCCACCTCTGGTGCTCTGCAAGAGCAGCAAGTATTCTTAAATGTCAAGCCATCTCTTCAGCCCCATCTGTAAATTAGGTTTGATGAACTTGACTAGTAGTAACGAGATAGGCCATTATTTGCTGCCCTGTCCTCAGAAGATGAATTAAAAGAGTATAACAAATCAAATCCTGATAATATAAATGCAGTATAAAAACTATTACATATCTAGCACACCACTGTGATTTACTGCTTGCCACTAAATGGCACACACCCACTGACAAAATATCTGTCACACACATGACCTAATTCATTTAGGGGAAGAATCTCCACACAACCACCCTTGGAAGTCAAGAGGACAGTTCCTCTTGTGAGTGTGGACATTCACAAGATGGAGACAAACGGTTTCCATAAGTCAACATGCCTTTTCTGCTATGACTGTCTATTCTTTACAAGTTCAATGTGCACTGGCATTCTGGGCCTGTAGACAATGCAGATGCAAAAAGCAACAGCAACTGACCAGCTTCTTCATACCCAATGTCAGCACGTCCTAATGAGCAAGTGATCGTCAGCTAAGTATTCATGAGCAACTGCTCTGGAATGCTCCAAAGCCTGATAATTAACAGCTATGTGCTACAATTAATTTTTATGAGTACTTTAGATAATCAGGCAAGATCCTATTTCTTGTGTATGGCAGTTTTGTTCTTCACGTCATATCTCAGAGCAACAAGAAGACAGTAACATTATTTTTGTTTTCATTTTCATTTTCTTCTCAATTTCAGTGTTCTACCATTTGTATCTCAAAATACTAGGCTGTAAATTTCACAGACTATGCAAAGAACCATGGGGGAAAAGCTGCAAAGGCATCCCAGGTTTTTCCCAGGATTTCAAAGCCCTTTGAGGTGCCAATGACAATCTAAATTAAGGTGATGCCACTGAGGTCTCAGCAGTCCTAATTCACCTTGGTAGCCCTTGTGTGCATGCTATGTCATTCAACAAATGTGACTGAATGTCTATGATTCACTTGGTACTCTTTATGAAATTAAGAGATAGCAAAATACATATTTCTGGATCCTTTCTAAATTTATAGTTTTACAAGTTAATAAATTAAAAAAAAACAAAAAGATTAAGGAGTTTACAATTCTTAAAGTGATGTCAAGTTACATAAACCAGCAAAATAATAATAATAATAATAATAACAACAACAACAACAACAACAACACAAGCAGAGTCAATAAAAGCCAAATAAAAGAAGCAAGTGTTTTTAGAATTCTGAGGAAAGAATGCCCAGAATGCCAGGTTTAAGAGTTCCACAGAGCTGATTCTTAAACACCAATGAGCATCAAGTTTTAATAAAACAGACCTCTGAAGCCCACCACCACAGTGGACTGGAGTTAGGACCCAAATTTACATTTCTCCTAACTTTCCACATAAAGTTGGTTCTGCTGGCTCATAAACCCTGTCTTGTGACTCAGTGTTCTATGGAAAGTGACCAGAGTTACTGCACAGGAAAACTAACAAACATGATGCCAGCAGCATTCTGGGAAAGTTAGTCTAGAGACTGTGGGTTAGATCACCTAGAAGGAGACAGATGTACTGCTGTTCCTAGAGAGGGCAATGATCCACGTCTGAAGACTGGGACTTCAAAGAAGAATGGGCTTGACTAAGAATGACTACTTGGTGATTTTAATTCATAAAGATCCTTGACGCATGGAATGGAGCCCAAGGATAATTTAGCTCTGCCCTCTCTGAGTTTCTCCAGGGATGATCAAGAATCCCTTGGAAACTGCATCTAGCCCTACCATCCATCCCTAGCATGGAGCTGTCCAGTCTGCCCAGGTTTGAGAGCTTCAGAGCCTCCAAACATATTTCTCAAGTTTCTCGCAATGCTTAAAATTCTGAACACTTGAGTCTCCGCTTTTAGTGAAGATGCTGGTTTCATGAAGCCTGCTAATGTCAATGTATGCTTTCCTGCACCTCAAAAGGCTTACTCCTCCTATCATAACCAGGGAACCAAAGGGGTTCGTCTCCTGAAGCCCCAGCTGTTGGAATTTGGCTGTCTCTAATGCTCTTTCCTAGTGAGACAACTGGCTCCTTACCCATTCTAGCCAGCAATTTAAGACATAAGAATCCGCAGCTTCACTGCATGGAGAGGAATGTTAAATGCATGTCAGCAAATTGAAGGCATGTGGTAGTTACCCAGCCCTCTTTTCTAGCTTCCCTTCAAAGAACTCTCCTTGATTCACTGTTTCAGGATAGCTAGTCAAGGCCTCTTACCACCCAGCCCACACCATCCAACTCTTTGTTCCGCATTCCTGGAGCAAATGTCTCCATAGATTTTGCTTCATTATCCCTGTCTTTTTCTCACCTCAAAACCAAAAGCCAGTCCTGGCCTCAGTTGCAGGGTTACAGAATATCCTCCATAACAGAGAAGTTGATCCCTAAGAGCCATACAGAGTGTCTGGTTCCTAAGTCCTGGTCCCTTCTTGCTGTGCTCACATCTTCTGGTGATTCATAGCCTGTGCCAACAGCCTCATCTTCAGGACATGAGAACATGGCACCTCCTGACTCTGGCATTTGGCACTTTGTCAGACCCAACCCTGTCTGAATCTTTTCTCAAAAATTTTAGAGTGAACTTACAACTACTTGCAATTAATCTACTCCATCTCTTTTAAAACTAAAATGGACAATTGGGGCTCAGTGGTTAAGAGTACTTGCTACTCTTTCAGAGGACCTGGGTTCAGTTCACAGCACCACATGGCAATTTACAACAGTATGTAAAACTCCAGTCCTTGGGGATCCAGTGCCCTCTTCTGGCCTCTGAGGAAATCAGGAACATACATGGTGAACATACACACATACAGGCAAAACACTGACACAGAAAATAAAAAATAAATCTTTTTTTGAAAATACAATAAAAGGTATAAACAACAGAGCTTTACTAATTCCCTTCTCTATTTATTGTCATAAAGATAAAGCTTTCACATCCAGTACTAAGGGGAGATGTCTGCCCTTCCTCCAATAGCCCTTCCCCAATCTGCTCCAGCTATCTATGGCAGGTTATGTGAAATCCAGTTTTGCCAGGTCCCTTAGAGTTTCTCAGTCATTTATCCAAACACATCCCAGGGAGCAATGAAGGGTATTCTGTTCTAATTCCTAGTCAAGGGGCATAAGGGCTCCTGTGCATGTTTTGCTGACACTACCAGTCAGGCTCTGGGATAGATACTGAGGATAAGAAATTAATTAAAACCAAATGGAGAAATCTGCTTCCTAGTGATGCAGAATTCAACACTGTGGTCAGGCACCAGTCCCTTGACTTCCTATATTTAGCTAAAGGACAGAAAATTAATGTGAAAGTGAGAATCTTCATTCAAATACTATTTTTAATTTATTCCTTGAAAATGTATACATTCAGAGCTGGAGATATGGCTCAGTGGCTAAGAACATTGACTGTTCTTGCAGAAGACCCAGGTTTGAATCGCAGCACTCACATGGCAGCTAACAACTGTTGGTACTTCCAGTTCCAGGCATTATCTGACTCCCTCTTCCATCCTCCATGGGCATTGCACAAAATGGGTACACTTACACATATGTAGGCATAATACTCATGCACATAAAATAAAAATAAACAAATCAAAAATTTTTTTTAAAAAATCATACATTCACCAAGCATGGTGGTACATACCTTTAATCCCTGCACTCAGGAGGCAGAGGTAAGTGGATCTCTGTGAGATCAAGAGTTCCAGACAGCCTACATAGTGAGTTCCAGACCAGCTGGGGCTACAGGGTCTCAAAAAGACCAAAAAAAAAGAAAAAAAATTCATACATTATTACAATGTCCTTTGATCATATCCAGCCATCACTACCTCCTCCCAATCCCCAAGTGCTCCCACTCCATCTCCCTCCCAATTTCATGTCCTCTTCTTTATTATTTTTGTTACTAGTGTCCCCCCTAACCCAGTTCTACCTCTAAGTAGGCCAGGAAGTTACTTTTTACAAAGAAAAGGCTTTATATCTGTTGCATTCTATTTGTTGGCCCAGACAGAGGGTGTTTCTAATGATTTTGTCACAGTGTAATGCAAATTCCCTCGATTGTTGCCCCAGGTACCTTTTCCTCTTTGGACTCTGCCATTAAAGAGACACTCACAAGTCTCAAGGAATGAGTGAAGAGATAAAGAGAGGGTACAGTCCCACCTTCCGGAGTTGGCACTAAAAAAAAAAAAAATGTAGCCATGGAATGTTTCTAATACAAATATCAGCCTTTCACTTACCAGCAAGACTCTGGCATATTCTTAACATTTTATGTGATTATAAATATATGTACTCATGGTAGAAAATTTACAAAATATATAAAGTATAGAGGGAAACACTTCGTATCTCATTACTCAGTGATTACTACTTTTAATATTTGGATTTGTCCTTTCAATGCTATTCATTTTTGTGTACTTCATACATACATGTACAAATATTTTATATCAATGTTATACTATCTCTCTATATAATTTTGCATTCTGTTCTCACCATTAGAAAAATATCATGTCCTGTGTAATTAAATATTATTTTAAAATATCAGCAAAGTTTCCCTCACACTTGTAAGATCATTTCTTGCATTAATCTAAGTTTCAATCTTTTGTCAGAGAGATGGGCAGATGTGCTTCTCATTAACTCGAAATGTTATGTTGAGGATACACAAAAGCACTAGACAAAGGAAGGGAGGAGAGCACTGACAACAAAGCCTCTGAGATGAGGACTAGGCCACCCTGAATTCTGCACTTCCCCTAAAGAGGATTGTGAATTTGGAAGAAGAGGTGAAACCCAGTCTCTCTTTTGCCCTAACAGGTACATCTTTAAGATTTTTAGTAGAGTCTAGTTGTCTAATAGAGACTCTTATCTTGGACTTACTAAAATAAGAAGATAATGTTCAATTTCAGTTCAAAATTTCCCTTCACAAAGAGCACACACAAGGTAACCTACTTTAGCAATCATATATCTTTTATAAATTGAGAGTCTTTCATTAAACAGATATAAGCACGATATGATCCCTTGTGTGTGTTCTTTATAAAAGCAAGATTGATAAATGGTTTCAAAAGCCTATTTTACTCACATGAAGTTTGCAGATAACAAAACCCTTCTTTATTTAATCTTAAAATATCTTTAAAAAAATTTATGTTTATTTAATATATGTGTGTGTGTGTGTGTGTGTGTGTGTGTGTGTGTGTGTGTGTGCCACAGTTCATGTGCAGAGATCAGAGTTCAGCTTATGGGACTCGGTTTGCTCCTTCCACCATGTGGTTCCAGGGATTGAACTCAGGTCATCAAGCTTGAGGGTAGGTAAGTACTCTTACTGACTGAGCCATCTCACCAACCAAATTTTTTAAATATATCTTAATTTTAATATTTATTTTTAGAATGGAGCTTTGTTGTTGACTTAGTCATAAAATCAGCATATAATTATTCCAAATGCCTTCTTTTATGTGTTTTTCTTCTAAACAAGGTGAGGGAATAGGCAGAGGACAATTTCTAACCCATTGTGACAGTTAGTATTTGTGGTCACCAGCTGTGGCTGTTCTCCTCTGGCTATGGCTGCTCTCCTGTTCTCTCAGTTCCTCTGATCAGTCATCCAGTCCAGACCCCAGGGCTGGTGAGGAGTCTGCGCCAGCGTCGCCACATTCAGACGCAGGAGACCAGGTTCAGTGACACAGATCTGCTTTATTGCAGGAAAATACGGGCCTATATAGGGGTAAGAGTCCAGTCATAACACATTATATGGGAGCCCTTATTAGCATGGCTGACTAGTATCCTATTACAATCTAGCAGGCCAGATGCCCTATTAGCATGATAAGTTTCAGTTTTTCTAAGTTTCGGATTCCTGGAAACCATGTGACTTACATAGTTATCTCTCTGATAAGAAACAGGAAGCACTGCATTCCAGCACGATAGGTATGTAAGACAAAAGGCAAAATCAGTCACAAGATTTTACACACAAATACAAATATTGTCAACTTGAACAAGATCCAGAATCACCTAAGACACAAACCTAGGGATATGTCTGTGACAATTTCTATATTGAGTCAATAGAGGTGGGGAGAGCACTCTGTGGGCTGGGTCCCAGACTGAATACAAAGTAGAAAGGCAGCTGAACACCTGCATTCATCTCTGCTTTCTGACTGAGGCTGCAATGAGACCAGTTGCCTCACACTCCTGCCTCCATGACTCCCCTTCCATGGTGGACTGTATCCTCAGACTGTGGTCCAAAACAGCCCCTTCCTTCCTTGAGTTGCTTTTGTCAGGTATTTTGTCTCAGCAATGAGAAAAATAACTAATACACCCAGTTTAAAAGCTATTGGGTCATTAAAATTCTGGAAACGTTAAGTGCCTCAAATAAGGTCATAGACTGAGTCAAAGAACTTTTCAGAGAATCTACCTTAAGCAACTTTCATACAAATGTGACTTCTCTATATTCTATCATGTTCAAAAACTTGCATTTCATCCAATTTCATCAGAAAACACATTTTAGCTAGAAAACTCACAGTTTTGAGTTGACTCCAGAGCAGAGTGACCAAGTCTATGAAAACTATAGAAATCATATTCTATGGCCAGTAAGGGATGAAGAGGCTTGGTATATTTACCCTCAGATGATAAGATCAAGAGAAGATAAGAGAGTTCTTCAGTGTTTGAGAGGCTATCAAATGGAAAAATGAGCAGGCTTGGTCCATGTTGCTCCAAATATCAAGCAAGAACAATAGACAGAACTTCAAAAGAAACAAGTTCCTACACAAAAAGAGACCTGTCTTTTGAACCAATGGAACAGTTCAACAGTGGAGAAACAGTGGAGAGCAGTGGAGAAAGCTGCTCTCTGTAATCTGGTAGAGGGCTCTGTACTATAAGTATTTAGGGAAAAACTGTAAGGGATGCTGTGATGACTTTTTCGGCTTCTGTATCATCAGTCTATTTTGCTTTCATTTTTCTTGGCTCACTCCTACAACATATAGTACTCAAATGGTGACAGAAGAGAAACTGCTATGAGTCAGGTGCCTCCAATGCTGTTTCCCAGATAATAAGAAGTGCCTGGGGTAGACAGTGAGCCCAGCTGAATTGGGGACCTCAGAGGCCTGACAGGAGGAACCTGGGAAACTTGGTTTGCACAAGAGCCCCAGGTGATTTGTATCACCACAGAGTTTAAGAAGCACCTTTGAAAACATTTCATTTAATCCTCAAAACAACCCTGCAGGGCAGATGAGAACACTGAGGTTCAGTTACTTCACAGTGTACCCAAAGTCAACATCCGTAGATCTGACAAGGATTCATACACAGGCAATTTGATCTGGAGTTGAAGATCTTACCCTCCACTAGATTCTGAAAGAGAAACACTGAGTCAAAAAATGGGTAGCTTCAAGATAAATTAGTGGGGTTTTTTTGTTTTGTCTTTTTGAGACAGAGTCTCCTTATAGCCCCAGCTGTCCTAGAACTCACTATGTAGACCAGGCTGGTCTTGAACTCATAGAGATCTTCCTGCCTCTGCCTCCCAAGTGCTGGGACTATAGGTGTGTACCACCATGCCCAGCAATAAATTAGATTTTTTAAAGAAAGAAGCCATAATTACAGACATCCCTTGATACCCTAGTGTGACAGGTCCAGGTGTCTGATACCCTTATATAAAATGAGGCAGTATTTGCATATAACCTGTTCAGAGATATCCTCTTGCTTCCATGAAATCATCTCTGTTGCTTAGCATATCTAATGCTAAGTAAGCATTATGTACTTTGTCACTCCATATTGTTTAGAAAATAACAAGAAAAATGCTCATGCCTGCTCTGTATAGAGGAATTTTTTTTCATCCAAGTATTATCAGTCCAAGGTTGGTTGAATCAACAGACACTGAACACATGGATACTAAGGGCTAAGTGTATTTATAGTCCTGGCAAAATGTGGATGAGGGCTTGTAATTGGCAGTATTAAGATTTAGACAGGAACTATATTGAGGTTCACTTTTTTGTGTTTTGTGAATAATTATGAAAAGGGTGTACTCACCAAATAAATAATTTCATCATGATTACAAAGAGAACAACATTTTAATGCACTTAGCAGAAGCAATTTACATGCATACAATTAATGTGCTAATTTCAGTGATCTTTAGCTATTCATTAAAACAGGCCTGGCAGGTCCTGTACTTGGCAACACTCTGCTAGTCATTTCCTGCTATTACTTTATGTACTCAAAAGTAATCAGCCATCTATAATTTAAGACTTTTCACTAATTAAATAGCCCTTTCTCTAATTATGTCCAAATTAGAGAGGTTAGTGCGTAGATAAATATGTTTGTACTTGGTACATGTATTCAAAGATGGTGCTTCTCTGTATGTGGCAACATAGACCAATAAGTGATCCAGTGGCATTAACACACAGTGGAGCAGAATGCTGCTAGAGCAAATAAGAAAGGTCTTTTGACTTAAAATCTGAGCAACAGAAAGAGTATTCTCATTGCAAACGGGTTTTGCATTCAATCTTGTAAACATGGTGAAGTCTGGATTTGTTGTCATTCAGGGAATAATAACACAAGGATTATTTGTTTTTCTCAGGCCTTTGCTTGAGAGATGAAATGGAACAAATGTTCAGGGAGAGAAGGAGTTAAAGGTTGTGTTTGCAGGAATGTTAGTTGACATTGATCAATGGGTAATTTTGTGATTGTAGGTTTATTCATAAGGAGGGCTCAGAAAGCAGATCAATAATGCAGCAATGGTGAAGATGCCAAAGAAAAGGTGATTAATGAGAAATCTGGTAGAGGTGCAATCTGTCGTGTGGCAGGAACGCTCCTTCATTCAGCACCCTATAAATAAATATGAATCAGATGGAGAGAGAACACTTCCTTGGAATGACGTTGGAGCCAGGCAAAATCTCATCTGCGCTCATGCTTCAAAGAGCACTTCCTCACATCCAAGAAGCAAGTTTAAATTCTCCGGGGTACAGTCCCTGTAAGCAGCCCCGCTCCTGCATTATGCATGGTTCTAACATCTTGTAACATGAGCAGCGTTCTAAAAGTTCTCAAAGTGATTTCCAATTTTATTTTCTGTGCTACATTTTATTGATGCCATTTAAGCTAGAATTTTACTTTGTCTATATTATCTTCTTTCTAGCCACATAGCACTTAATTATGACAGCAGTGCTATAACATAGGACAGTATAGATAAGCATGGATTTTTTGTGGCCTTAAAAGGATCTGTTGCTTTTAAAGCTATGCTTTGTTCCGTTGGTCTCACTGTGCGATTTTCATATGTAATGATGAGTGCTAGGCAGATCCCAACTCATTACGCCTGGGAGCTGATAATAACTCATAATGAGCAGTGTTGAAAATGAATACCAAAATCTAGGACAACTCAACATTAGAATGTGTTCTGTCTTTTGTAGGGTGAGAACGCTCAATTTCTTAAATAAAGAATCCCAGAAGAGATAAACTAGAAGTAATCTTGTGAGGAAGTCCAAGGCTTTACTCTTTCTGGGCTTATGTCACTCTGTTCCTCCTGCAGAAACTAATCTAAGCATTTTCTCACTTTTGAGTCTTGTCACTAAGAATGGGTTTATAATCAGCCCTTAGCACCCAGAAAATGCCATGTGAGGAAACCGATTCCCTACATTTTACGTGTATGTAAGTCCTATATATTAGTTTAGGATATTGGTCCTCTATTGAATTATTTTATAAGTTAGTAGATAGTGACTGAACTTGAGCAAATATGCAAATCATTTTATTCCCAGATCTCCTTGTTTTTAATGGTCCAGATAGAGGCTATATCTATGGTATATTACAAATAAAATTAAATCTTTTCAATTAACCTCTTAATTTGATCGAGGAAAGCATTAAGGACTATGGTCTTTTTTTACACTTGTAGGTAGTTTCAGTGTCTACTGACAGCCAAGTGATTACCATGCGTGCTCCTCTCTATGAACTGAAATAGACATATCTAAGAAAAGCACACATGTGCATAGAGCATGTTATATATGCAATGTCCTGTATACTCACTCCTATATGTACATTATCTACATGCACTTCTGGACACAAAGGTATCCAGTTGAGCAAGCAGAAGTCAGGGCTGTAATCCAGCTCAGATTCTCCTTGCTACATTGAAAAGAGACAATGATGTCACCACACTTTTCAATGGTTGCACACTCCACCCTACAGGAACATCTCTTTCTAACTCATATAAAGACACCATGCTTGGTAGTGTTAATGCTGATCTCACTTCATAATCATAACAGCTCCATGAAAAATGTGCTTGTAGGGGAACTACAAGCTAAAGAGCTAGAGGGGTTGAATAACTTTTTTCAACATCACAACCTGTATGACTCATCAGAGTTTGAAATTAGATTGGTCTGAATTTATTTCCTCTGAACAAAGTGGAAGATGGAAGGACGCTCACATATTTACATTATTGATATGTTTCAAGCACTCTGCTAACAATAAAATTGCAAAACCAGCAAGGTTTGTTAAAGGCAGTGAGCCACATTTTCAGAATGTCTGTCCCTACTGTAATTATTTCATCAATCAGGTACTTGAACAAATATGCAAATAGTTTTCTCCCCAGATCTCCTTATTTTCAATAGTCCAGAAAAGTCTGTATCTATGGCACATTAAGGATAAAATTATGCTAAGTCATGGGCCAACTCAGGATGGTATGTTTCAGGGTACACACAATGGGAGGAGGGAGCTGGATGGTACCGTGCAGTGATTCTCAAACAGAATGGGCTGTAGAGTCACCAAGAAAGCTTGTTGAATAGAGACTGAGAGCCATATTGCAATATCTGATTCAATAGGACAACAGAAAATCTGTGTAGCTAACAAGTTTCCAGATGATGTTGAGACTGTTCACCCAGGATCCAAAGTGATGAAGTTTAAACTTTGAAGGATTTATCCAATTTTGATTTAAAGCTGAGCTAAAAATCTATTACTCTGTAAATGTATTGTTTAGGAATGCAACAATAGTAAACCAAGCATGGTGGTATATGCTATTAATCCCAGCATTCAAGAGGCAGAGGGAGGTATATCTCTGTGAGATTGAAGCTAACTTGGTCTATATAGAGAGTTCCAAGCAGACAGGGCTATAGGGAGATCCTGTCTCAAACAAACAAACAAACAAACAAACAAACAAACAAAACCCACCCTACTACCAAACAAAAATAACAAAAAAAGAACATAACAGCATGGAAACTTCTTGCAGGTTATAATGGTAACCCCAGATATCTAATTATAGCCAAACTATACTGAAGATTTAAATAAGGAGGTAGCAGGTAGAGTTCTAACTAGGTTTGGTGGGGGATGCCCTGCTTAATATGACCATCTTTGAGAAAAGGCATTACTGAACCTCCCAGACAGAGACTCATAGATTGGAGGTCTGCCCTGTTGGTTGCATATTTATTCTTGTCCCTATACTCATTTTTCATATATGAACAATCATAATCAAGCACAAAGCATCTGTTTTGTGATCCCTCCTAATGTGTGAAATAGGTATTCTAATAAAATGTTTTGTAGAATCTATTCAGTTTCCAATTAAATAAACATACTTATATTGTAATTTTCATCCAAAAAAAATTTCCTTTGTGTACTAACACCTTATAATAATTCTTGAAATAACCCTATTTTGTCATGATAACTGGAAGTAGTGTTCAAAATCCCCTTCCCCACCCTGTCCATGAACTGCCTAAGGAACAGTCTATTAAAATATCTTGTTCTTGTCTGTGGATATAGTCAGCCAGTGCAGTGTGAAAGACAGTCATCTTAATCTGTACGTACCACCTCACAAATATGGCCAGTGTGCAACCAGGGTGATCTGTCTACACACTCTGAAAGACTGGGCTCCATCCTTTTGTCTACTGCAGAGCTAGCATAGTCTTGTTCTTGCCTGTTCTCTCTTCATTCTACTGCCTTTACTTCTTTCCATGTTTTTAATCTTCTTTTAAGGAATATGAATTCTCCTACTTGCTTGGTAACACAAAGAAAAAGAAATTAAATGAGTCAGTCTGTTTTCTGAATGGTGGAAGAAGAGATTCGTAGTATTTAATTAGCATTAATTTAAGAGAGCTATCTTGGTCTTCAGGACCGAAGGCCCCAAGGGAAATCTTGATGCAATTGTTTGATGTCTTTCACTTCAGTGGTTGCTTCATCTTTGTAGTTTAGTTATGTCTGGGGAAAAAAAAATATCAGACAAGTGGGCTAGTCTTGATTCCCATAGAAGCAGTGTTGTCTCGACAGTTTGATCTGAGTTCTGGAAATCAGGTTTTTCTGGCTGAGGTACTGACAAGTCTGTCTCTGGCGTTAAGGGTAGTCTTGCCTAGAGAGCTGTTTTCTTTGATGTAGATGTCAGGCTAACACAGCCATCACACTGCAACTAATACATTTCTTTTATAAAGGCCACAAGTAGAAAAACGTTCTCTGGCTTTCATGTGATCTATGAAAAATGAGTTTCCCCAGACGTTTAAAAATGAATGATCTACTAAGAAACTTTTAATTGAAAAAATAATTGTGGACCTAAAAGAGTACTCTGAAATGAACATAAAATTCAGTATGTTGTATGAGAAAGACACACAGGAGGGTGAGGTATCTTACATGACAGGCCAAAGCCAGAACAGTAACTGACAGGTTTTAGAAATAAAAATCACATTTGCCTCTTCATCTTAGATTGTCTTCTCAAGGGACATTTTTAGCTCCTCAATTCTGAAATAATGACAATAATAAGAATAAAAAAACAGCGCAAAGGGGGTGGCTGCTGAGGTAGAAGCTTACCTTTTCTAAAGAGGAATAGTGTGTAGTAAAACCTGCCGATCCCTCAGCTTCTACCAGGGGAAACATTAATTGGCTGTGGAAGGAAAAACTTTTAATAAAATAAGTATGAGATAAATAGACATCTATTATTCTATGATAAAAGTACAATGGGCTTTCTTTCTGTTTTTCCCTGAAGAAGCTGATTCACCAGGTTTGTCATGGGATACTGATAGTTATGGGCAAGTTTCTCAGGTGATTTGTAAGAAGAGTGGTGGGAAGCCTCCACCCTGTTCCCTCTGAAATTGCAGTTATTCAAACACCTCTGACTGAGTGAGGCTGACGTGCCTGTGGCTAGCTGGAAGCTTGGGATCCCAGAAATTGCTCAGAGAAAAATTACCGCAAATAACAGATTCTGCAAGAGGGATGGATGCTCCAAACCAGATACGGATTATCTCCCACAGTGATTACGTCTAAGGAAAACTTGCCTAAACCAACCACCCTGACTCCTCTGTTTACCACAGAGCCAGATAAGCTGTAACAGGTTTGTAAGTTAGTGCATAAACCCAAGAGCTAACTGATACTGGCGCTCCTTTCATCTGCTGGTACTGGGTGACTTGACCCTGGATGGGAAGGCTTTCTCTCCCTGAATTTCATCAGTGCAGCGTGAAAAGACACCATCATTTATATAGCCAAGACTATTCAGTGAGGCCGGAGGCTGTAGACAACCAGCCAGCTGATTTTCTCTAGATGAAATTTGATTATAATTCCAGCTAACCACAGGATCTAGATAGCCTCTGGCTTACTGGGTTCTGCCAGGACAGATGTATTCTTAGAAGACCAAGATGGCTTCTCCATAGCATGCTGAATTAAATATTAGAGGAGAAAGAATCTTAATTTTGAGGGCATCCATAAATGCTAGTGAATCAGTGCAAACATCATATATCAATTAAAATTCATTTAAACACACAATATGCCAGACACTATGACAAGCAATTTAAAATTATCTTGTTTAATTTTTACCATGTTTTATTTTATGAAATATGGCTTTAACAAAAAACTCATATAGTTATTAAACAGAGAGCAAGGATTCAAACTAAGTCCCATGTAACAACAGTTTTCAAAAAAGTTAGTATTAATGATCTCAAATGATATTACAAAAACCTGTTAGAACAGGAAATAATAATTAGCTTAGGCCCTCTTCATTTAAGGGGTTAGCTAAATAATCTTTCAAAACGAACGCCTGAGGAATAGTATTG
This sequence comes from Nannospalax galili, assembly GCF_000622305.1. Taxonomy (NCBI): domain Eukaryota; kingdom Metazoa; phylum Chordata; class Mammalia; order Rodentia; family Spalacidae; genus Nannospalax; species Nannospalax galili. The sequence continues at coordinate 505,667 of NW_008330357.1, forward strand.
ATTTTTTAGAGGAAAAACAAATGGAGTTCCATACAAAAATTACATTTCAGAGGATAATTTCTAGCAAATTCTGAGGGTAGAGCAATCAATGATGTTGTCAGTATATTTAATACTTTACCTCTCTACACATCTATACTGTGTACCGTACCTTAATTGCTCTCAATAGCTGACCTTACAGGCCTTAAGATTTAATGAAATTAAAGTTTAATTTGTCAACTTGAAAAGGTTTTTTTCTAAAAATAAATGTTTTTGAAATGCCAGCGATAACACAAGTAAAAAACTGTTTTCCTACTCATTTCCAACTTCTGGTGTTGGTCCTGGGTGGACCCTGTCAACCAATCAAAACCCTGAGGCCATTTTCTTTTTCCCTTTTCTTTCATCTTGATAGTCAGTAAATCACTAAGGCTTGTCACTCTTCACGACTTACTTATTTAATTATTCCAAATCCAAGAGGAGGGTTTTTTTCTAGACTAACTATTTACTCCTATAAATTCTACCACTGGCCACCTCCATACAATATTCCAAGTCTCTTAATCAGCCTGGTTACCCTTTTCTCTGGGAGCCACAAAAACAATTTTAAGATTGGCACCCCCAAACACTCCTGTGTATATGTCAGTTTTAATGGTGTTTTTTGACTAGTTAAAAATACAAATGCTCCTCAACTTAGGATTGGGCAATAACCCACTGTGTTCTAAAGATATGTTAGAGGAAAGCATAGTTTATATATTTGACCTACTAAGCATAGCTGATCTAGCTCCCTTAAACATGCTCACAACACTAGCAGTAATCTGAAATAGAGCAAAATCATCTAACATTGTCTGACATGCAGCCCATTTTATAACAAAACATTGGCTATCTCATATAAATATATAGATGAGCATTTTATAGGTAGGAAGAAATGTGAAAAATATAAATGTAAAAACCACAAACGACAACAAAATGTTTTCAACCCAGTACACTGTAGGGCATAGGTTGTTTGCCCTCATGGCTTACTAGGAGCTGAAGCTTGTGATTCGTCCCAGCATCGCCAGAGAACAGAGCCCTGCATAGTACGTATAAACAGTGGCTTGACTCTATTTTCCAGTTTTATGATGGTGCCACAATATTCATGTTCAGAAGAAACTGTAATTTTGAATTCGGTCTTTCCTTGCCCTAGCTATGTGTAGTAGACAATTCCATGAGGCTGGGCAGCAGCAATGAGCTCCCAGTCAGCCACAAGCCAACAACTGATGCTCATCCCTCTGTTTTTAATAAGTATTTTATTTATTATTTTTATTGTAGTGTGTATATAAGTGCACCTGTGTCATGTAATACCCACAGAGGTCAGAAGAGGGCATCATATCCTCTGGAACTGGAGTTACAGATGATTGTTAGCTGCCATGTGGGTTCTCGGACTTGATCCCATGTCCTCTGCAAGAGCGGCCAGTTCGCTTAACTGCTGAGCCATCTCTCCAGCACTTCATCAACACTTTCAAAATACAGGTGTTCACTAAGTTACCTAAGACTTTCAATGCTTCCTTATAAAATGAATCTTGCATTATATACGATTTTGCCCAACTACCAGCTAATATGTTCCAAACATGCTTAAGGTAGGCTAAGCTAAGCTATGATGTTTAGTAAGTTAGATATGTTGAAAGCATTTTCAACTTGTCAAATCTACGATGAGTTTATTGGGATATAACCCACTATTATTCTGAAGTAATTCTGTGTTCTTGAATAGTCAAAGAAGGTGACCATTAAAATTGATAAATACAAAGCACTGTTAGTTGAACTGTAACCCCATCATACATTGAAGAACAACTACATACTAGCATAGTAATCAACAGATGTCACAGATGAGTCCCAGCCCACATTATATGTTTGCTTTGCACTGCTGTTCTGAATTCACTCCCTTTTTCCACTGCCCTACACCTTAAAACAGTCTTGTCTTTTCTAGTCTTTGAACTTTGGCTTCATTTCTCTAACAAAGTAGTTCCTTCCCTTTTACTATCTATCTGTATTTACCTTTTGAACATCTCATGAAGTTCAGGTTAGATTGTATTTTCTACAGTAAATTACCCTTGTCATCTCAAATAAAAGAGATAAGCCATGCTAAATGTCCAGTATTTATATGACTTATTTACCACAAAATTATTTAGTTTGTGTAAATATACTTGAATGTACACACAAGCATATATATGTATACACACACACATATATATATAAGTATAAGGGGGCTCTAAGGAGGGAGGAGGGGGTCCATAGGAGGGTGAAGGGAAACAAGAGACAATAGACAAAATATCACAGGTTTTTCTCTCCTATGCAGAA
>NW_008330357.1:507997-547041 GCF_000622305.1 Nannospalax galili
ATCCCTTATGGCATTTCTGGTTAAACATACATTTATATTCACAACACTATGAATATTTTATATTGTATGTAAGTATACTTTATAAAACTATTCATATTTCTGCCTCACAAAGTTCCAGTTAGCTTATTTGGGTAAAATTGACCCTTTATGAGGACTTGTTTCTATGGCCCTAAAAGAGGGAACATGGAGACATGGAGTGACGGCAGCAGACTGCAACTAGTCAGGTCAAATTTAGTTTCTATTTTGGTTGCCACATAACAAAAATCCCTTTTTCCCCATAGCCCTAAGGTGAATTTTCCAACTAGTGCTAAATCAGTTCTCTTCTTCCATATATACAGTCTGTAACTGGCATAATCTTTCAGTGTCTGTAGATGTACCAAGTGTCACCACATGACTTTGTGACTCAGATAGGTTTTACAGCTCATATCAAAGAAAAAAGAATCTTTGATGACCAGTGACATCCTTTAGTCTGACAAATGACTTCCTTGTTATTCCTGGCATCTCCTACACCTTGCCCATTAGCAAGTGGCAGCTCCAAGGGATGCTGAAAGTTGAAACAAAAAATGAGAACACAATACCATTCATTTCAATACTGACGAGTCTTAGGTAGACTGGATTTTTAAATTGGCCATTTTGAGACAGATATAGGATTTTTGTTGGTTACATTAAAAGGGGAAGTCCTGTAGCTTTCATCTATAGCAGGTTTTAATGCCAGGGAGAAGGTTTAACTGTGGCACCAATACAGTTGCTTTCCTCCTCTTCAATGGGTGAACATCTTTCATTTCACTCATGGGTATTATTGACATGAATTCTGCCATATCAGGTTAGTAAGGACCAGCAGGGGCCCAACTACTCAAATAAAAACTTTGGAGAGATACTATGAATGAGACATCTGGTTGCTAGTCCACTTGCCCTCTAGAACCTCAGGAAAGATAATTCTTCCTTATGAAAAGGAGTTGCCTGACAATTACCGAAAGCCTCACCTGACAGAACCAGCTTGGTTTCTGCCATTTGAGTTCACCAAAGACTCGTATTTAAACCTCAAGGAGATAGAAGGCTTTCAATAAAAAGTAAAAGACAATGGGGTGAAAGCTATTACCCTTTTGAAAGAAATTCTAATAAAAAGCAAAAGCAAAAAGCAGAGATCTCCTGTTACCATTTACTATGAAATAACCTGGTTTGAGAGATAGCAGCAGTCCTCAGCAGGAGAGACAGCAGGAGAGGAGAGCAACAATGCACCCAGAGCATGTACAACAGCTTGAGTGAGCTGTCTTGTTAATGAACACATGGGAGTCTCTCTTGTAAAGCCTCAGCAGAGGAAAATTACTGGATAGTGTCAGTTGTTAACTCAACACTCCTGGGAAGAGAGAGCCTCAGTTGGGGAGTTGCCTCTGTCAGTGAGGCATTTTCTTGATTGTTGAGTAATGTGGAAGGACCCAACCCACTATGGGTGGTGCCACCCCTCGGCAGTTGGTCATGGGTTGTATAAGAAAGCAAACAGACAGAGGAGCAAGCCATGGTTTCTGCTTCAGCTCCTGCCTCCCTGCTTGAGTTCCTTCCCTGGTTTTGCTCTGTGAAGGACTGGATCAATTGAAATAAACCCTTTCCTCCCCAAGTTGCTTTTGGTGAGAGCATTTTATCTCAGCAATAGTAAAACAAACTAGAACAGAAAGGAAAAGTATTTAGAAGGCTAAAGCCCTACCACGGTTAATGAAATGTGACATGAATTCTCAAAATGACATTATTTGCATTCAGGATGGTTTGCATGAAGATAAATAATACAGCTCACATTTATTAAATATTCCAGAATCTTTTATTTAATTTTTTATTTGATTGTTAAGTTGATTTTATGAGGCAGGAAGTAATATTTCTTCAAGAGATGAAGTAATTGTCTCAAGGCTAAAAAGTGATCAGTTGTGGCCTAGGATTTGAACTCAGGTTATAAGGTCCCCAAGGTTTGTAGGCAACCATCTCCAGCTTATGTATGCTACTTGCTTGCACTGTGTGAGAAGCTAGGGGAGGATGTTATAAGCACTAACTACAAATTCCTTGTTCCTACAAGGACCAGAATGGATGTGGCTCTTTAACATTAGATGAACATCCATTACAGCTAGGTGGATTGAGATTCCACTCTGTCAAATGAGCAGAGAATCTTCATAGCCTGGTAAGGGGACATCCCAGGGCAGGCGACCTGCCATCAGGAAGAGCAGGTTGAGGCAGGTGTGGAAGTGCTGAGGACTCCCACAGCTGCAACCTCACTGTCTTTGAGACTTTGCGACAGGTGTTCTCAGAGGTTAGTTGTCATATTTGGGGAGATCTTATCCCCTTGATGTAGACAGAGACAGAGTGAGGCAGAATTCTTCCTGTATGCTGCAAACTGGGAATACTGAGTTATTGATACTTTCCTGGGCTACTCTTTGGGAGATTTGAATTCTTACTGTCCCCCAACCCCCAGGAAACTCACTATCTCATGTTGGGCATTAGTTTCCTCTATTCCAAAATGAAGGAATTGAAGCAGCTTACCTTTCATTTTTTCTTTTAAACTAAGAAAGACACTTGAATTAGAATATTAAGAAAACACTTTTACATTTTTATTATATTCTACACAGAGAAAGAGAGAGTGAATGATTCCAAAGTTATAGAGACAGAGGTGAAGGGTCTCCAGTTTTTCCAAAGAAATAGATTAAACCTTTCCTCATTGTGTTAAAATATCCCATAGGATATTTTAGGGGCCAAGATAAGTCATAGTCTCCTTCACTCAGGACCCAGTGTGTGAAAGGACTAAGGTGCTATACCCCAGGAGGCTCTGAAAGCCACTCTGTCAGCTGACAATCAGGGACACACTTCTTGAACTTGTAAACAGTAAAATTTCAGGATTCATCTCCTTTAGAGGAAAGTGAAACCATTGTCCCTTAGAAGGTTTGAAAAGAAGCTAGACAAAGAGAGCCCTGTTTCCATAAAGTCCTGCACTGTGAAGAAGAGCCTGCAGTACAGAAGGCTCTGGTAAGGATCCCCAGGGTGACAAACAGGGTGACCTCTAACTTCTTTATTCTTGTGAGTTTCTGCTATCTTAAACCTTTTGCTACAAGCAGCAGGTCCCTGAAGACTTGAAATACAACAGGTGGATTGGCTGGCTCTATCCAAAAGATGCAGAAGAAGCATGACAAATGTTCTGTCAGCAAGAACACCCAGCTTGCCTACAGGCTCTCTGTCTCTGTCTCTGTCTCTCTGTCTCTGTCTCTCTCTCTCTGTCTCTCTCTCCCCCCCTCTGTGTGTGTATATATGTGTGTGTGTGTCTCTCTCTGTCTCTGAGTCTCCCTCCCTCCCTGTCTCTGTCTCTCTGTCTCTCTCTGTCTCTCTGTCTCTGTCTCTCTCTGTGTCTCTGTGTCTCTCTCTGTCCCTGTTTCTGCCTTTGTGGCTTTCTCTATATGTGTCTCTCTCTCCCTGTCTCTCTCTCTCTGTCCCTGTTTCTGCCTTTGTGTCTTTCTCTATATATGTCTCTCTCTCCCTGTCTCTCTGCCTCTCTGTCTCTGTCTCTCTGTGTGCCTCTCTCCCTGTCTCTCTCTGTCTCTGTGTATATTTGTGTTTCCCTATCTCCATCTCTGTAGGTGTATGTGTGTCTATCTGTCTCTATCTCTTTGTCTGTCTGTCTGTCTCTCTCTCTCTCTCTCACACACACACACACACACACACACACACACACTCACACTGTCACCTGTACTTTTACTCCTGCACTTCCAGCAGAGGACAATAAGGCATGGCAAGGAAGGAATTCCCTAAAAACTGAAGCTCAGAAAAACACCAGATATGCTCTTATGTCACTATTGCACTAACACTGTGCCGACCTGTAGGCAGTCAGGGACAGAAAGCCGAACAAGAAACCAAGACAACCTGCAAAGCAACCACATAAGAACATGTTCACTCCGGAATAATTCAATTATCTAATCTTAACTACAGAGGAAACCAAACACACCACCCAACAGAGAAACAAAACTGATGTTGTGATAGTATTAGCATAACATGTATTTTATAGCACTAAATCTTTGAAAATGCCTAAAGATGATTCCCAGTAAAGAAACCAGGAAGAGAAAAACAAAGGAAAAGAAATTGTGTGATCCCCATTTTATTAATTGTCATTATATTTTCATTTAAATTTTTGTAAGAATTAGGTAAAATATTGTTCCTTCCCTCAAATGGTTTTCAACTTACTAAATAAAAATGGTACATAAGCAACCAGTTAATATAGAACAGATTATTAGCAAGGTAAAAAGAATTTATTTTTTGGTAGGCTAAGGCTTAGATCCTAGCAGACAGCATGAGAGCGTGGATTCAGACCTGCATTGGGGTAGCAGCTGGGAGCTTAGCAGACCACCAGTGAGTGCCAGGTTCTGGCACCCTCTGCCCTTCCTCTGGCATAGGACTGACAATGCACAGGACTGAGTGAGAAAGCCTAGATCCTGCCTCTATGTGATGAAGAAAGCCTGAGTGTATCTGACTGGAACCTGAATTGGGCTTCTGTGGGTACCCCTGAATAGCTGATCTGAAGCCATCAGTTCTCTCAAAAATAAACCTGAGAGAACCTAAACCCTGTACCAACCAGCTTTACATAAACAATAAAGAAAGGATCTAGGCACCCGGATAATACAAACAGAAGCATACTTCAACTTAATTCTCATATCAGAATCATAAACAACAAAAGAAATTCACATGCCAAAACCACAACAAAAGAATAATAAAGGAAAAAGCCAAAACACTATGTCCCCACCAAACCCCACAAATCCTGTAGAACAGTTCTACAAGGAGAACCCCCTAGAGATAACCCAGGACACCGAATTTAAAAGAACAATCATAGAGGCTGGAGAGATGGCTCGGCAGTTAAGAGCAGTGGCTGCTCTTGCAGAGGACCCGGGTTTGATTCCCAGCACCCACATGGCAGCTATGAACCATCCTTAACTCCAGTTCCAGGGGAATCTGAAGCCCTCTTCTGACCTCCACTGTATTGCATGACACAGGTGCAATCACAGGCAGGCAATACACTTATACACATAAAAATAAAAATAATAAATAAAATATTTAAAAAAAAGAACAATTATAAACATGATCAAGGAATTCAACGAATTTAAAGAACACACAAACAAATAAATCAAAGAGCTAAAAAAAAGACAGGGATAAACTTCTGAATGAATTCACAAAAGAGATAGAAACATTGAAGAAAACTCAGGCAGAAATGAAGAAGGAAGTGCAAAACTCAATAAGCCAACTTGAAACAACAGGGGAAAGCCTCACCTCTAGAATGAATGAAATGGAAAACAGAATATCAACACTGGAGGATAAAGTTGAAGAATTAGACCACTCAAGCAAAAAGTATGGAAATTAAAAAAAAAAAAAAAACACAGGAATGGAACATGCAAGAGATGTGGGACACCATGAAAAGACCAAATCTACAGATCATAGGAAAAGAGGAATGAGAAGAATTTCAGGTTAATGGTGTTGACCAGATCTTAAACAGGATTGTAGAAGAGAATTTCCCAAAATTAAGAAAAACATCCCCATACAAATACGGGAATCACATAGAACACTAAATAGACAGGATCAGAAAAGAAACACCCCACGACATATCATAGTAAAAACACTAAATGTACACAACAAAGACAAGATACTGAAAGTAGCAAAAGAAAAACAAGTCACATACAAAGGAAAGCCCATCAGAATTACAGCTGACTTATCTGTGCAAACTATGAAAGCCAGAAGAGCCTAGACCAAGATATTTCCAGTTCTACATGACAATAGATGCCAGACCACCCAGATAATACACCCAGCAAAAATGTCTATTATAGTTGAGGGGGAAAGAAAAATCTTCCACAACACAAATAGCCTGAATGAATACATGTCCACAAAACAAGACCTCCAAAGAATACTTGAAGCAATACAGAGAGCAGAGAGAGAAACAATTATACCCTAGGGTTAATGAAAGAAAATAAACAAAGATATAATCTAGGAAACACAAAATTACACAGAGAACACAAACTGCAATCAAAATGATGGCAACCAATATACACCTTTCAATAATAACCTTAACTATCAATGGACTGAATACCCCAGTCAAAAGACACAGGCTAAGTGAATGGATTAAGAAACAAAATCCGTTTCTTTGCTGTCTGCAAGAAACACTTCTCACCTTCAAGGACAGACACTACCTTAAGGTAAAAGGACGGAAAAGAATTTTCCAAGCAAATGGCACTAAGAAACAAGCACAGATTATAATTCTATTATATGACAAAATAGACTTCGAAGTAAAACTAATCAGAAGAGATAAGGAGGGTCACTTCATTCTGATCAAAGGAACAGTTAACCAAGAAGATACTACAATCCTTAACATATATGCACAAAATTCTGGTGCACACAAATTCATAAAAATGTCACTACAGGACTTTAAGACACAGATTAACCCCAACTCAGTAACAGTAGGGGACTTCAATACCCCACTGTCTCCATTAGACAGATCAACTGGACAAAGAATAAATAGAAAGATGTCTGAATTAAATGATACCATATATAAAATGGACCTAACAGACATCTTTCAATTATTCCACCCAAACACCAAAGAATACACTTTCTACTCAGCACCTCATGGAACTTTTTCAAAGATTGATGACATACTGGGCCACAAAACAAACCTCAACAAATACAAAAATATTAAAATAATTCCATGCATTCCATTGGACCACAAAGCAATAAAGCTCAAAATCAACACTAGATGAAGTCTTAGTCACTATGAGATGTGGTGATTGAACAACATATTCCTAAACAATGAGTGGATCAAAGGAGAAATTAAGAAAGAAATAAAAGAATTCCTGAAATTCAAGGAAAAGGACAGTACAACACAACACAACCTCCGGAACACATTAAAAGCAGTCATAAGAGGGAAGTTTATAGCTTTAAGTGCCTACATTAAAAAATTGGAAAAAGCCCAAATAAATGACCTAACACTGCAACTCAAGGCACTAGAAAGGCAAGAAGAAATGAAAACCAAACCCAGCAGAAGAGAAGAAATAACAAAAATCAAAGCAGAAATTAATGAAATAGAAACAAAGAAAACAATACAAAGAATCATTGACTCTAAGAGCTGGTTCTTTGCAAAGTCAAAAATGATAGACAGACCCTTATCCAGTTAACCAAAAGAAAGAAAGAACAAATCCAAATGAACAAAATCAGAGATGAAAGGGGAAACATCACTACAGACACCCAAAAGATCCAAACCATTATAAGGGAATATTTTACAAACCTATACACTACTAAATCTGAAAGTCTAAAAGGAATGGATGGATATCTGAAATCATGGGAACCTCCAAAGTTAAACCAAGAAGAGATCAACAATTTAAACAGACCCATTACATATAAGGACATTGAAACAGTAATACAAAGCCTCCCAACTAAAAAAAGCCCAGGCCCACATGGATTTACAGCAGAATTCTACCAGACATTTAAAGAAGACCTCCAACCAATACTACTTAAATTATTCAAAATGATAGAAACATAGGGAAACAAAATTCCTTCTATGAAGCCAACATCACTCTAATACCCAAACCAGGTAAAGACAAGACCAAAAAAGAAAACTAAAGACCCGTATCCTTAATGAATATAGATGCAAAAATTCTCAACAAAATACTTACAAAGTGCATACAGACACACATCAAAAAGATCATTCACCATGATAGGCTTTATCCCAGAGATGCAAGGGTACTTCAATATACTTAAGTCAATAAACATCATGAATCATATAAATGGACTCAAAGACAAAAACCACATTGTCATCTTAACAGATGCAGAAAAGGCTTTTGACAAAATTCAGCATGCACTTACGTTCAAAGTCCTAGAGGGAATCATTTATGTAAAGTCCTAAAGGGAATTGGACTGGCAGGAACATAACTCAACATAATTAAAGCTATACACAACAAACCCACAGCCAATATCATTCTCAATAGAGAAAAAGTGGAAGAATCCCCATTAAAATAAAGAAACAGACTACAGGCTGCCGCCACTGGTGGTGACCACAGCACTTGAAACTCTTGATAGAGTAATAAGACAGGAGAAGGAAATTAAAGGAGTACTAATTGGAAAAGAAGAGGTCAAACTATCACATTTTGCAGATGATATGATACTATACCTAAGAGATCCCAAAAGTGCCACCAGAAAAATCCTAAAACTGATCAACACTTTCAGTGTAGTTGTAGGTTATAAAATCAGTCTACCAAAATCAATAGCCTCTCTACATACCAATAACAAGCAATTGGAGAAAGACTACAGGGAAATGCTCCCATTAAAAATTTCTGCAAAAAAATTAAAATACCTTGGAATAAATCTGACAAAAGACACTGAAGATCTGTACAATGAAAATTTTAAATCGTTAAAGAAAGAGATTGAGGAAGATGCCAGGAGATGGAAGGACCTCCCATGTTCATGGATTGGAAGAATTAATATTGTTAACATGACCATCCTACCAAAAATAATATATAGAGTCAATGCAATCCCAATCAAAATCCCTGTGACATACTTCACAGAATTAGAAAAATTCATCCTTAAATTCATATGAAGGCACATAAGAGCAACGCTGGGGGGACTGCTATACAAGATCTCAAAGTATACTACAGAGCCATAGTCATAAAAACAGTATGATACTGGCACAAAAAAACCAGACACATAGATCAATGGAACATCATTGAAGATCCAAACCCGAGTACACACAATTTTAGCCACCTGATATTTGACAAAGGTGCCAAGAACACAAAATGGAGGAAAGACAGCATATTCAACAAATGGTGCTGGCAAAACTGGATCTCCACCTATAGAAGAATAAAACTATATTATTATCTTTCACCTTGCACAAAAATCAATTCCAAATGGATCAAAGACCTCAATGTAAAGCCTGAAACTCTGAAACTGTTAGAAGAAAACATTGGCAAAAACCTAAAAGATAAGTGTAGGAAAGGACTTTCTAAACCGGACACCAATAGCCCAGGAAACAAGGGCAAAAATTAACAAATGGGACCTCATTAAACTAAATAGCTTCTGTACATCAAAAGAAGCAACCAAGGAAGTGAAGAGAAAACCCATAGAATGGGAGAAAATATCTTCACCGGTGACACATCTGACAGAGGTTTAGCATCCAGAATATATAAAGAACTCAAAAAACAAAGAATTGGGAAACCAAATGATCCAATTAAAGGTGGGCTAAAGATCTAAACAGAGAGTTCTCAAAGGAAGAAATAAAGATGGCTAAGAAATACCTCAAAAAAGTGTTCAACATCTTTAGAAATTAGGGAAATGCAAATTAAACCACCCTAAGGTATCACATTACCCCAATCAGACTGGCTAGGATCAAGAGAACAAATGATACCAAACGCTGGCAAGGATGTGGAGAAAGGGGAATGCTTATTCACTGCTGGCGGGATTGCAAACTTGTGCAGGCTATATGGAAAACAGTGTGGAGAACTCTTAAAAAAACTAAAAATGAACCTACCATATGACCCAGTTATACCACTCCCTGGCATACACCCAAAGGACTCATCCTATTGTAGAGACACTTATACAACCATGTTTGTTGCTGCTCTTTTCACAATAGCTAAGAGATGGAAACAACCTAAGTGTCCCTCAACTGACGAATGGTTAACAAACATGTGGTATATTTACACAATGTAGTTCTATTCAGCAGTAAAGAAAGACGAAATAATGACATTTGCAGGTAAATGGATGGATGTAGAAACTTATACTAAGGGAAGTAACACAGACTCAGAAAAACAAACGACATATGTTCTCCCTCATATGTGGCTCTTAGCACCAAATCCTTTTAAATTCCAGATCCTTTTAATAAGAAGATGCTATACAGCAGTCCTTTCTGCATGAAATAACTACCATCATCATGACTTCAGCTAAGCCTAATTGCTAAACATAGTCACAACTGGGCTTGTTGTACTCATTCATTAAAAGAGTGCCAAGCAGAGTCACTGGATCCTCACCCGAGTATCCAGCCACTCTTCCCAGCCAACTAGTCCAGCCTGGGAAGACAAAAGAAAAACAAGGAAGAACCCAATAGAGGGATGCTTTTGGAAGCCCTTGTCAAGAAATTCCAATGGACTCTCATATGAACATTTGAAAATTGTCCCGTTCTGACTTTTTTCTAGTTCCCTGTCTAAAACTTGTAATGCTAATTACTCTTGCCTTTACTTCTCCTTCACATCTGCCATTCATGATTCAAGGACTTTCTTCTCCCCTTAGAGACAAAAGTTATGCAATTTAGGAGTATTTTAGATAGACCCACTGAAAGGGTACTCCAATTGCCTCCCCCTGCATCCCTGTTCAGCATGGAAGAAGCCAGAGCAGTCTGTGCAATTTGGGCAACCCTTACAGAGGATGGTGTTATAAGAATAGGAGGTAGGAATTGGCTAGATAGTTAGGGTAAAAAGACCCCAAAGAAATGTAGCTAGTTTCTTGGCTAAAAGTCAAAATGTCCTTGGGCCTGTTAACAACATACTCTGTTCCAAAGGCCAAAAATGTCAAAAGTATTTGGGAGCTTAAAAGATTTTAGGGTTACCTCTTCAGAGGGAGGAAATTAGGATGGAGGGAGTGGGCATGGATTTGATCAAAACATCTTATATACATGTATTAAATTTTCAGTAAAGTATTTGTAAATTTTTTTTTTTTTTTAAAAAGAGGAAATAACTGTGAACTGACTCTCTGTGAACTGACGTGTTAGAGAGAGCTTTGGAAAAGCAGGCAGCTAAAAGGAGGAAGTGGGAGTTTTCCTTTATTTCTTTAAAAACTTTTTAATTTGGGGACTGGATATATGGCTCAACGGTTAATAGCACTGGCTGCTTTGCAGAGGACTAGGGTTTGATTCCCTGTACCCACATGGTGGCTAACAGCCATATGTACTCCAGTTCCAAGGGAATCCTGCACCCTCTTCTGACCTCCTTGGGCACTGCATGAAACAGGTGCACTTACTTACATGCAGGCAATACACTCATACACTTAAAATAATAATAAATCAAATATTTTTAATTATTTTTATCATTTTTGAAACAGGGTCTCCTTATAGCCCCAGCTGTCCTGGAACTCACTATGTAGACCAAGCTGGCCTCAAACTCACAAAGATCCGCCTGCCTCTGCCTCCCAAGTGCTGGGATTAAAGATGTGTGCCACCACGCTGGGGACTTAACTAGTAGCCTTGTTGTTCACCTTTTTTCCCCAAGATTCTGAATTAAGCATTCCATGTTGTGCAATGCTGCGGAGGTCAGAAGAGGGCTTCAGATTCACCTGGAACTGGAGTTAAGGACAGTTCGTAGCCACCATGTGGGTGCTGGTAATCAAACCTGAGTCCTCTGCAAGAGCAGTCAATGTTCTTAACTGCTAAGCCATCTCTCCAGACCCTATTTTTATCATTTTTATTTGTGTATCCCTGAGTGTGTAAGCATGTACATGTGAGTGCAGGTATGGATGGGGGCCAAAAGAGGCTGTCAGATCTTCTGGATTTGGAGTTACAGGTGCTTGTGAGCTTCCTGATACTAGTGGGTGCTGGGATCAGAACTCGGATGCTCTGCAAAAGCAGTACATATACTTAACCACTAAGCCATCTCTCCAGTCCAAGTCTTCATTTTTCTATAGTCTTCAAAGTCATTGATATTCTATCACATGCTGGACTATTGTCAATGCTTAAAAAACATGATTGGAGTAATAAGGTCATTTGAGAAACAAAATTAGTACCAAAAACATTAGAAAAAAAAATGAATCTCTTTTTTTTTCTATTGGATATAATGCCTGCTCCTAGGGGTGGAACACACATCTGATACTGTAGATCAAACCAACCCCCTGTGGCAGGGGAAAATACAGGCCCCAGTGGGAAGCCACTGAAATTGTTTTGTTAGATGGATGTGATGCACCTGCTAAAGTACTGTCCAAGCATTTGTGTTTACACCCATATGTTTAGTTATTATAGCAATCACTTTCTAGATATTCTTGCTTCTTGCTGTTTGTGTTTTTATACTAGATGAACTCCCACTGAAATGGGCCAACAACCCATGGAAAACTGACAAGGTAGAGACCCGAGTGCCTTATCACAATAGGAGGAAGATCATCCCACACCTTCAACCCCTCCAAGGCTCAGGGACTTCTGCAGAAGCAGTTGGCAGAAAGAATTTAAGAGCCAGAGGAAGGAGTGGAGTGTTAACTGGAAGTGTACTCTGACCACTATGCCAGCAAGCTATAGTCACACCTCTTTCCCAAGCTCATCAAGGAGACAAAGGGTGAGTCAGTTACCCCTCCCACACAATCAGTCGACCTTAGCTGCTTGTTGAGGAGGAGCTAAGGATATATAAGCCGAGAACACCAGGAGGCACCTCTCACCATTTTCTGCAGCAGTCGGGATGTCACAGGATCTATATTTGAGTGTAGACTTTCCAGTGTAGCCATAAATGGAGGGAGGGTCACTCCTCTGTAAATAAACCCTCATCCTACGCTCTGTTAAAAAAGAAAAGAAAAAGACAGATGAGAGGGATCTGACTAGACCCACAAGTGGATGGACTTGCACTGGGGAACATCTGGGGACACTAACTTGACACAGTGGGCCTTAACACCCAGAACAAAGTATATGGGTTTTAGTAGGGGGGGAGGCTAGGGGAGGGGTTTTGTGGGTATGGGGCTATAAAGATGATTCTGATTGTTTGAGATGTTCTGTATGAAATGCAACAAAATTTAATGAAAACAAATATTTTTAAAAATGAATCATTTTGTAGTTCCCAGCAATTCAGTCTGCATGGATCCTTCCTCAAATTCAGCCCCATTCCTAGCCTTTGAAAAATATTTTACTTTTTTAGTTAATATTTTCTCAAGCTATTATTACAACAAATGTGATGGTATTCTAGAAGTATAAACCTAGCTATATTTGACCATAATCATCAACAATATCTACACTGTATCATAAAATGCTCATGAAAACAATCAATTTATTTAAGAAGTTGCTTCTTTCTCAGTATCTTATTTTTTATTCAAACATAATATGCCTATTTCCTTAGAATTATTCTACTAGATCTAAAATATTAATAAATATTAATATCTTTATAGGATATCAGATTAAAAAGTGTCATCCATATTTTCCTATAAAGTTGAATTGGCCCAGTAAATACAAAACAGAAATCTAAAGTCTCTTAACATTGTTTATACTGAAAATGTATTAAATTCTATTCTGAAAGTACACTGACCTGGAAAAGCATTTGTCTTCTTCTAGTAAATAGAAGCCTGTGTAAATAGATATCTTCTTTGAACTGAGGTTTACTTTGTTCTAAGGAGACTGATGTATCAGATCTCTTCAACAGTGTCCTTGTTACACAACAGGATCAGCCATTCCCCAGATTTGTACTGCAGCATATGGAAACCCACAAAACTCAGAGCAAATAAAGTGGAATTTTTTAATCTGAGTAGTAAGATGAGAAACTCTATCAAAGCCCTGGCTTTGTAATCTGGAAGTCTGTTTAGCAGCTCCTCCTCCCTGCTGGGTCTACAACAAGGCAAACTATGGAATAAAATAGCCCTGTAGAACTGTATCTGAGGAACTGGAGAGATGGCTCAGCAGTTAAGAGTGTGTACTGCTCTTGCAGAGGACTGGAGTTCAGTTCCCTTCACCCATGTCAGGTAGCTCATAACTGCCTGTAACTCCAGTCTCAGGGAATCTAATGCTTTCTGGCCTCCAAAGGTACCCATATTCATGTGCACATACCCCACTTACATACATACAATTAAAAATTAAAAATAAAGCTAAATGTCATGTCTTTTTCATTGCTTTTGCTGTTGTTAGTTTTTTAATTAATTTTATTCATTGGTAACTTCATATATATATATGAATATATATATATATATATATTCATACACACACACGTATTCTGATTATTCTTATCCTGTACCCTCTTTTATCTTCCTCCTGCTCACAAAACCCTCTCCCCTCTCTACAAATCTCTTTTTCTACATTCATATTTGTTTTGCTTTGTGACCCACTGCGTTTAACCAGGACTCTCTGAGTGACAATGAATTTGGAACTATCCATTGGAGCCCAGTAGGCTCACCAGTGGGTTCATAACTGAAGACATTGGCTCCTCATCTATCAGTAGCCAATAGTTCATCCGGGAGGGGGTGCATCAAGAGCCACTTCCCATCCATTTGATTGTTGAGCCAGTCTTGTGCAGGTCCAGGGCATGTAACTTAAGCTGTTCTGAGTTCAAGAATGCCCTGGCTGTGCCAAGCCCTGAAAATGACATTTTTCAGGTTATCTTCTCCTTATCTTCTGGTTGTAACATTTTTTTCTGCCCCCTCTTCTGCCATGTTTCCTGAACCTTAGAAAGAGAGTCATAAATATCTTAGTTGGGGCTGAGCATTCAGCCATCACTTTCTAAACAAAATTTGCCAGAAAAACAAAAACAAAAACAAAAAACAAACCCTGCATCTTCAATGAACCTCCTGTAAGGCTGATCAACTGATTAGACCTTCAATGATTGTGACGAGTTTGGAATGTTGCAGGCCCAGAGCCTAATTACAACTTACCATGGCCTATCTTTAGCCCCCTGAATAGCCATTTCTCGCCAATTTCTATATTTGACCTAACATCCTGTAACTAAGAAATAAAAACCTTTAGAATGTATTAACTTAACAAAACCTAGCTTCCACGAACGAAAAGGTTGAGTGTGATCAGATAGCATCTGAGGTCTATATTTGAAATTTCTCCTTTGCTATAAATGTCTACTTAACGTTTCCACCAATGTATTTGAAAAATGCCTTGATTTATGACTTTCTTTGTTTCCTTACCATAACAACTTCATGAACCTGTTTCCACATTGGGACATGAAATTTTGGGTGACCTAAATCTGTATTCCCAGGCCATGATCATTCATACTGGGCTATAGAATAAACTATCTCTTATCCTCTTTGAGGTGAGAATTGTGCTTTTGTGTTGACAACTTATTCTCAGCACTTTGAACAGCCATGAGTGTCCGCATGCACCATCATTCACTGCAAAAAAAAAAAGGTTCTCTGGTTAAGGCTGAGAATAACATTTATCCTAAGTCAGCTCCTACCCCGACCCTCTTCCCACAGCCCCACCATGCCCTGAGTGTCATTTCTAAGACAAGGCCTCCTTAACTATGATGTTCCACTTAAATGTCTCTCCTGAGTGCCCTCACAACCTCTTGTGTACAATTCAAAAGCTGCATTCACTTACTCAGTGCCACTGTCTTCACTGCCTAGCTGCTTGTCCTTCAAAACAAAGAGCATGGCTTACTCAACTTTGTTTTCCCTACGTGGGTATCTGGGACAAAGTACCTGCCTGGTAAATGTTTATGTGAATGAATAAATGACAAGCAAACAGTATATATTTATGAAATAAGAAAGTCATTGTGTATATATTTGCAAAATTGTGTCTTTGGACCTTTCTATTTAATCTGTCCTATATTTTGATGTACAAAAATAATTTAAATTTGGGTTCTATGAAAAAATCTGGCACATAAATTTTTATTTTCAGATTATGAAATTTCACATATTTCAAATTATGATTTCTATTTTGGCCAAAAGAGTTTTTAACCAAAAGTGTGTGCGTGTGTGTGTGTGTGTGTGTGTGTGTGTGTGTGTGTGTGGCCTAAATATTACTGAGAAACAATGGCACAAGCTTATGAATATGGTGATGAATTTATAATCTGAAACTTAGTGATTGTATTCCACTGTGACCAGGGTATATAATTCTTTCTTCAGGCAAGGGGCTGTCGATAGGCAGCTTCCAGAAATAATGAATGTTTGCAGTCATAATTTCATGGGTTGACTGAAACTTAATGGCCTTTATTTCCAATTTAGTTTGTGATATGTTCCAGTAGAAATAGTCCCAAATGAAATATAGTCTATTACAATACTATTTAACCCTCTATTATTTTGTTCATCATTTGATGCTGTTTGCTTGGGTTTATGTGCCCAGCTAAAGCAGGCTGTGTGGGCCACCTCACTGCCCTGCTGCTTCTGGTTCAGTCATCATTATGCAGAAGGTTGTTTACTGTCTTAGAGATGAGGGTGCTTACTTCATCTACCACAGCCAATTTTGCTCTTAGCCCACTGGCTACTGAAGTATCAGCAGCAGCAGAAAGAAAAGGAAACACAAAGGTGAAATCTAGATTTGTTTTTCCAATTTACTGTCCATAGATGGAACTGGAGAAAATGTGAAGAGTTATGAATTAATGCAAGTCTTGTTGTCTCTAACTGTGGAAAAGTATGACCTGGAATGGAGGATTTGATGCAGTAGTGTTAAAGGTCCACATATAGAGAGACAACTGAGCAACTCAGTGCCACACAGAGTACAATCAGCATTTTAAAGGAAGAAGATACGAGAGCTAGCATCTCATTGTAGCTCTGTGCTGGTGAGGGGGGGTGAAACACAATGTTCCTACAGATGGTTCCTCCTTAGGGGCAGGCATGAGGTCCGCTTGACTATCTCCTTGATTATTTATGAAACAGGGTCTCAGTATTTATCTAAAGCTGGCCTCAAGATCTTGATCCTCCTGCTTCAGCGTCTAAATTGCTGAGACTGCTGGTATATACCAGCACACCTGGACTCATATGAGGTTCACTTGACGTGATTTTGTAAAAATACTCATAACTTGTGTCTATTCTAAAACACAGGAATCAAAATCTCCTGAAGGCCCGGACAAAGCTATTTTAAAAACAAGCAATTAAGTCCTCAAATGGGTATGATACCCATTTTTGTAATAATAAATCATTATGCAATTATTGTCCAGATTGTGTCAAAGCCAATTAATTCAATGAAAAATAAAACCGTTTAGGTAGTTATAGCACAAATATTCATTGGCAGGACTATTTCTTTAGCTTCTGAAGGGAACAAAGGCCATAAGGGCTTATGTTTAGACTATAGGACACTGATATGGATATCCAGCATGAACCAAGATGGCTAACACTAGACATCTGAGGGTTGAGTCAACATAAAATGGCTGACACTAGATGTTGGGGGACTGCAACAGTAAATAGTGATGTAAAGTATTATACAACCCGTTTTGGCAAGAAACCACATTTGTGTAATTTCCTATAAATTGTCCTTGCTCCCAGCAGCACTTGCTCTTGGAGGTGGGGGAGGCACCTGCTTGGTGGCTTGTGTGCTAACAAGTGCTCTCATCAATCTTTAATCTCCTGGCTTCTAGTGACCCTCCATCGGTGGCCCTAGGACTTGGCCTCCACAGCTCCTCTTTCACAGTGTTCATGGATACAGAGCTTCTGTAGTTTTTGTGATATTGGTGCTCAGAGATGAACATAGTGGCTTATACCTATTCTGCAAGAAAACAGACACAAAATCACCTCAGATCACCTTCTGCCTAAACTAGACTGAAAAATTACATAGAGATATTATCCTTAGCTTGAAAAGATAACTATATCAAAAAAAAAAAAAAAAAAAAAACCCAAGAGATACCGAGTATTGTTTGGGGATAAAAAATCAGAAACCCTGGGATAATATTGTTGGGAATATAAATTGATAGAAACATTATGGAAGTTTCTCAAAACCACAAAAATAAAACTGCTACATATTCCAATAATCCTAGTCCTGGGTATATTTCTCAGGTAAAGAAGTCGCTGTCTTAAAGAGATATCTGTATTCTGTCGTTCATAACAGTATCTTCCAATGTCTAAGATTTGGAGACAACTAAGGATCTGTGGATGGACAAATTGATAAAGGAAATGTGATAAAGGAAAAATCCAGAGGGATTTTACATACACATGAGCACACACAAAGTACAATCTTCTTCATCCACGGATAAGAAAGAAATCCTGCCATTTCAGACACCATGGAAAAATCCAGAGGGATTTTAGGCAAAGTAAAAGAAGCCAGACCCATAAAGTCAAATACTTCATGGTCTCCATTATATGTAGAATCTAAAAAAGGACAAATTCATAGAACAGCTAGTAAAAACAATGGCTTCCAGGAACCAGGAAGTGGGAAATGCAGAGTATTGTTTTGTTTAAAAATATAAAAGAAGTACAAACTTTTTATTATAAGATGGATAGCGTACAGGGATCTCACATTTAACTTGGATATTACAGTTAATAATGGTTTATTAGTTACTTGAAACCTGCCAGGAGTAAATACCCTCATCCCACAACATATTTTCAAACAGTAGCTAAGTATGGTGATGTGTGTGATAATTTGATTATGGTACTCATATCATAGTGTATATGTGCGTGAAATTGTTATACTATAAACCTTGAGTATACAGCAGTCCTCATAGGCATATGTTCCACATCTCTGAATTCAACAAAGTAAAGTTTCAAAATGTTTGGAAAACCCTGGGCTCATACTAAGCTTATACAGTTTTTTTTTTCTTGTAATTATTCCCTAAAGAATATGGTATGGCAGTTATTTACCTGGCATTCACATTGTAGTGAATACTATAAATAATCTAGAGATTATTTTAAATAAAAAGGTCTATGTGTAGGTTGTATACAAATACTGCCACATTTTATATAAAGGACTTGAGCCTAAAGAATTTAGGTATTCTCAGGGGATCCTAGAACTAACTATCAACAGATACCAAACTATGACTATATATAACTTTTATAAATTAGATTTCAATGAAACCAAAAAAAGTAAATTATGCCACTAAAAAACTCAAATATTTTAGACAAAATTTCTCCAGGAGCTAGTGTGTGTGTGTGTGTGTGTGTGTGTGTGTGTGTGTGTGTGTGTACATGCCATGCTTCACATGTAGAAGTTAGAGGACAATCTCAAGTGCTAGTCCTAAGCGTCTGTCTTGAAGATAGTCTCTCATTGCTGCTTGTCACTGTGTAGGCCAGGCTAGCTGTTGCATAAGTTTCCAGAGATTCTCCTGTCTCTGCCCCCCATCTTGTCATAGAAGCTCTGGGGATTACAGACACTTGATACTGAGAATAGTTTTTACATGAGTTCTGGGGATTCAAACTCAGGTCCTCCAGTTTGCACAGGAAGCAGTTTATCCACTGAGCCATCTCCCCAGCCCAAGAACTCAGTTTTAAAGCCGATGAATGAATGACAGTTAATGAGATTCTTTCAGCGCTCCTCTTTGTTTGCTCTAGCATATCTGAGGTGCTTACCAACACTTAATATTAGATAATCTATGGAAGTGAAGTTATCATTATGCTAAGCCACAGTGCTTTCTAGATGCTACTAGAAGAGATGTGGTGATCCAGGACATGTTTCCTTTGCGCTAGAGTAAAGACACAGGGGCTGCATCAACAGAAAAAAGTCTTATACTGAAACATGATGTCTGGGATGGGTTTGATAAAAGCAAAAGGTTGGTCTTTAGGGTCAAATGAAATGACTCCTCTGTTGAGGGAAAGCTATAAGGGACAGAAACACGAAAAGCCTGACCTCGTCAGGATAGAAATCAAGAATGCCACTGTATTTTCCACAGCACTCATCATATTGCTGCCCTTCATTCAGCAAGCAGTAGTAATTACAGCTTGTCTTCCAAGACCTTCCCCTGAAAAGACCCTTCATCTCTCTCTGCTCCAGGCCATCCCACTTCCTTAGGGAGTGATGGCCCTCATCCAGATCCAGGCTATCCTGCTGGCAGCTCTTGTCTGGACCCAATGGCCCTCAGCTGGAGCTCCAGGTGGCCCATTTCTCATTCTGCAGTAGGGCTTCCACAGGATCCACCCCTTCCTGAGATCTCTCTACCATTAGTGCAGTCAGGACTTGAATGTCTTCCCAACATCCACAGAGCAGTTCAGTAGTTCATGAAAATTTTATTCCCAAAGAAGAGTCAGCCATGGAATGAAGATAAGTTCAGAAAAGGTATACTACCTTTATACAATGCACAGAAACAAGGTCTAATTACAGTGTTCTCAAAGTTGGTTTTTACTCACCAGTCTTCTTGGTTGTGTACGCATCTATATGTGTATACATTTTTATAACTATATCTTTACTTGATCCATGTGTCAACTAACAGGTAATCAAACTAATAGATGAACAGAAACTGAAAAATTCCATATAGTTGGAGATATAGCTACAAGGGAGACATGTAAGTACATAGATGATAGATGATGATGATAGATAGATAGATAGATAGATAGATAGATAGATAGATAGATAGATAGATGGTAGATAGATAGATAGATAGATAGATAGATGGTAGATAGATAGATAGATGATAGATAGATAGATAGATGATAGATAGATAAATAGAGATGGATGGATAGATAGATAGATAGATAGATAGATAGATAGATAGATAGATAGATTTAAAAGCATATACAAATACTATGGATGATAGGTGATAGATAGATAGATAGATAGATAGATAGATAGATAGATAGATAGATAGATGATAGATAGGTAGATGATAGATGATAGAGAGAGAGACAGATAGATGATAGACAGACAGATAGACAGATGATAGATGATAGATAGATGAACACAAAACTAAGATAACTGCATAGACATACTGCTTAAAAATTTAGGGTTATGTTCATCCACACATAAAAGCATTTTAAGGAGTTTCTGACAATTTTTCACATTGCTTTGGTTACCACAGTGTATACAACAAGTTTTAAAGATTTTCAACAAACTTGAAAAGTATGATTGAGACATGCTGACATAAAATTGAGAGATGATATAAAATGCAAACTCCAATTTGTAAGACAAAACTGAAGGTGGATTGTCACCTCATTCGTAGGGTATATTTGCTGCCAGGCTAAAAGAACACCTCAGTCGTCTTCCAGAACAGGTAAAGAATTAAGAAACTGTATGAGATTCTTAGGGTTACTATAATAAATAGTCACAACCTTTGTGGCTTAAAACAGTAGAAATGTATTTTCTCATAGTGTTAGAAGCTAAAATAGGAAGTCAGAGTGCTTACAGAGCTATCATCACTCTGATGCCTCTACAGTTGTTTCCTTGCCTCCTCCAGCTTCTGGCTGGCAGTACTGGCATTCCTTCACATACCTCACTAACTCCAATCTCTGCCTTAAACGTCATATAACCTCTTACGTGTCTTCAAGTCTTTCTTCCCTTTAAGGTCATTAGTCACTGAAGTTAGGGCCCAACTTAATCCAATAAGACTTGATCTCAATTTGATTACATCTGCAAAGATCCAATTTTTATACAGCATCTATATCATTCTATATAGATGTTGTGCTACTTTTCTTGTTGCAGTGACCAAATTCTGACAAAAAAGCAACCTAAGGGAGAAGGGCTTACTTTGATACAGACCATCATTGTGGATGAGGTGTGGCAGCCGGTCACATTGCTTTGGCAGTCAGGAAACAAAGGACAGACAGGAAGTATGACCAGGCTACCAAACCTCAAGGCCCACCCCAATAATTCACTTCCTCCAGCAAGTCTCCACTTCCTAAAGATTTCACTACCTTCCCAAATAGTATTATCACCTGGGAATCAAGTGTCTGAACACATCAGCCTATGGGAATATTTCACAATCAAACTACAGCAAACAATCCAGGTATCTCTGTGCTGAACACAATTAAATGGCCTATAGGAGGCATTTAACTAACATGGTTTAAGAATCAACTTTATGCCAGACTAACTACCAATATTAGGGGATAGATTCTGGGATACCATATTATAAACACAGAAAATGAATGGGGCTGAAATTAGAACTATAAAGCTATTTTAAAATATTATCTAAACTGAGTTACTTTTGGTAGTGTAAGTAGGTACAACTGATAATTACATCCTGATGATAGATATAAAGCACATCTGTTCACTATTTTAGCCACAAAGGGGTAAAAAACACAAAATTAGGCTCTTGAATTTTAAGTCTTATTTTGCATTCAAGTTGCTTTTTGAAAAAGTGCTTCCATATAAGTTGCTCTGGGTTGGAAGCAGCAGGAATTTATGTATATAATGATGGATAATAATTTCTTTAGAGAAATGCTAGATAACTGAAAGAAATAAATTATTTATAAGCACTGGAGTGGTTTAGTTCACCTCCAAATCTGCAACTATTTTAACTGTGAACGTTTTTTATTCACATATAAATAAGACTTAGCTGTCTTTATGTCTAGAATTCCTGAATCTTCAGTGTGTGCTTATCAGGTGCTCTCGAAGAACTGTCTCTATGTTGCCTTCGCTCTGTGTATATCATTCATTGGTTTAATAAGAATGTTCTTGGATAGCTTTTCTGATTCTTATTTTTCATGCTTCCAAAGTTAAATCTATTATTTAAATCCATAAGTATTCAATCAGAGATTGTACAGTATTTAGCTACGCAAAGTCACTGAAATTTGAACATAATAATAGGATGAAAAGTTTGGGGTTTGCTATGATTTTTCTCAGAAAAAAAAAACCAACCAGCTGATAGTTTATTTTAAAAAGTAGGTCAGCTCACAGAATGAAAGGCTGTTTAATTAACTAGAAGCTTAAAAGACAAAGTGGGTAAGTCACCATTTGCCTTATTAGAGACTAGTCTTTTAGAAATCATAAATTTGGATGAGTCCTAAATGATAATAATCAATCACAGGGTTAATACAGCCCCGTGGTTATCCACATGTAATAATATGTAGGATGATAACTGTGTAAAAATAAAAATATACAAATCTACAGATGTGTAGTCTGACTATTCGGGTTATACTTACACACACACACACACACACACACACACACACACACACAATTGGAAAAAATGCGATAACAAACTGTGATCCCAACTAAACATAAGGACATTCAAAATTGAATGCCAACAGAATGGGCTGAAGCCATTAGGAATTTCTGAGGGGAAACATTGTAAGTGGAGATCTTTGAAGGTAAAAAGATGGAAGAGGAGACAGCAAGACGGAAAGAGGATGTGCAAAGGTACAAAGAACAGAGGAAGGAACTAACATTTAACAACTAAACACTGGGCAGAGTACAGGACACCTCACATTCGTTATCTAATTGGATTTTCACAGCAGGGCTTCAAGGTGTCTATGAGTGGTAAATCATTAAAGTAACACAGCTAAAAGGCAACAGGTAGAACACCTGAACAGGTCCTGGCTGAATCCAGAACCTGCTTCTGTACCAGGGTGATTCATGGCACGGATTCCCAGTAGTAGGGAGACAACCCTAGAAGCAGCTAGGACCTGAGAGCCAAGGAGTGGCACTCACAGCAGGTGAGACTCAGTTCCCCTAAGAGTGCCTCATCAAACACGCAGGCACAGAGGTGATGCTTCCTAATTTAGAAACTGGCACCTTGTCCTCATTTTTCTCTCCTGCAACTATTTAAAGAAATTACTCTAAGACTGCACATATTACAAGGAAATGTGTGAAAAAAGTGACTTTGCAAAGCTGCCTGTGGGAGTAATTTTTAGCAGTTTGAGTTTATAATGATATCAGCTATAGTGTAAGTGCAAATGTGACTA
This sequence comes from Nannospalax galili, assembly GCF_000622305.1. Classification (NCBI taxonomy): domain Eukaryota; kingdom Metazoa; phylum Chordata; class Mammalia; order Rodentia; family Spalacidae; genus Nannospalax; species Nannospalax galili. The sequence goes on from NW_008330357.1 coordinate 531,416, forward strand.
GTCAGTGCACTGCCATTTGGTATAGCTCAGGGCTGCTTTGCCTGTTTTCCATCAGTAATGGGATTTCTCTTTTTCTCTCATATACAAAGAACCACACAAGAAACAGTGGGAAAAATAATAACTCACCTTTTTCTAGAAGTTCTTTGGTCTGCCTATACACTCGGGGGTCAAAGTTTCAGCAATTTTTAAATAATTGTAGGTAGGATATCTTATAGAGGAATGATGAGCAAAAGACAGGAAAGTTTCCTGAATAAAGAAATATGTTGAACTAATGTAGCATTCAATGTTTGCTTGCTTATTGTTGGAAAGGAATCTGTTATTAATTTCTCAGATCCAAATTTAATAGGGGCTACTGATGCCGTCTTTCTCTCTGCACATGGGACCCTGCTTCTACTGGCTTATTAGTTTTGATAATCCCCTGTGAAAGCCTATGAGAAAAATACTATACATTATACATAGGAGATGTTGGCAATTGTGTCCTCAGCGTTATTTCAGGTTTTTACATGGAAAAATTGATTCTGCTTAAGGTGTTTCATAGTCCTTAAGATAAGGATTGTAGCAAAGTAAGTTTCATGCTCATTAAGTAAAGGTTCTGCAAAGAAATAAGAGTAGCTAATAATATGTAAAGATCGTTTCCTCTCCTGATTAAAGTGGACTGATGTGTAATGCTTTAACTCATAAGTAGGTTATAAGCAAAACAACTTATCTTTCTCTAGATTTTGCTGAAGAAAACTGTCAAGGTAAGGAAAAAGGGAGAGGTGGAAAAAGTCAAGTGATTTTACAAGATTGTTGGAAGCATGAACTAAGAGCTCCCTCAATCTAAGAACACTGACTCATTTGAAAATTTTTATTTATTTTTTACTATGTACAGATTTTGTGCCAGGCATTTGAGGAACAACTTGAACATGACGAACACAGAGCTTGAAATCTTATTGGGAAGGAAACAATAGGTCAACAGTGAAGACAATGTGGTCAGTGGAGATGACATTGCTCTCTGACTAGAAATGTCAATGAAAATTCTTCACAGTGAGCAACTTTTAGGATGAAACACAGCCTATGTGTATGAGTTATCTAGCTGAGAATTTAGTGGTGGACCAAACAGGAGGCAGAGTGGGAAAGGGATTTATCCAGTTGTTCCAGGCAAAAGTAATCATATATTCAAGGGCCTAAGGTATACTCATACTATTTTTTTAAAGCGACAACAAGAATAACCATACATAGAGAATTGCTCAAGAGGAATACTCTCATGCAAATGTTCTAAATGGATATAATCATGAGCCTTCCCTTTAGAAAAGTTAAATCCATTTGAGCAGATAATATAAAATCTGTGGTAAAATCAAAGACTAAATAAATGTTCAGAGATGATCAAATGGATTGAGAGAAAAGGGGAGCTCACCTCTCTCTCATCTCACTGCCTCCTCTCTTCAGCATTCCTGGGTACCAAAAGTTATGTGAAAATGCAGAACAACAGGATGCCCGTGTGACCCAGGCTCTTTACAAGAGGTTTAAAATTTGTGTGGGCATGAATTTGCTCCCTAACTCTCTTGTGAGAAGAGGTAAGTCAAATAAGTACAAGAAATTGTCAATGCTTGACTGTAGTCAAGCACGTGTGGCAACGAAGACACATTGCAAAGCATCAGGTAATGTGGGAATAGGCAGGATTTGGTGAAGAATGCAGCAAGTAGATGTTTATAGATCTTTGATCTGAATAGGAGTTCAGTTAGTGGAATGGAAAATTAGAGCAGGAGTATGCTGAAAATTACAGAAAAATGTGTATGCTGAGTTTTTATTTTAACAGATTAGTTTTTTACATTTTTATACATGTATATACATTCTGAATACTCTCTCCCCCTAACCCTTTCTTATCTCTCTTTCATCTTTATCACTTGCCACCCTCTCCCTACCAATCCCTTTCCCAGATTCATTAGTTTTGGTTGGCCAGTTCCACTCCCAACCTGCAGCCTGCCTTGACAGATCCAGTATTCTGGAGTCTCCACTACAACTTAGGTTTCATCTCCACAAATGCACACAATGGCTTCTTGGGTCCTCCTTGCAGGGACTGTGACTCTACCAAAAATTGCCTTTGCCAAATCTGCTCTCCATACCCAGTTCAACCTTACATCTTTCATGCCTTCAAAACCACTACCATGTGGGTGGTATCACCATGTTCTTCCACCAACTAGAGATATAGTTTGGCCTCCTGGGACCATAGCTGTGTTAGTTTCATGTGCTGACCCTGAGAAGAAAGACTTTCATATCAAGCGCAGAGCTCCAGGTTTCTCTTTAATGGTGCTGACTTTTGTAACAGTTACAGCTGCTTTCTTTTTTTTTCTACATACACCTTGTCTAAAACTTTAAAATCGCCCACACATCTTTCCAATTAGTCCATTATCTCTTTTGTTTTAACTTCATTCAAGTTCTCAGGACACAGACTGAATGAAGCCAGATTTTTTACCAAAATATACCCTGAGTCCTTAGGCCATTTCCTGATATAGTTCCTTGCTCCCCTTTGAATATTTTTAATTTATTTTTATTTTATGTGTATGAGTGTTTGCTTGCATGTATGAAAGTACACCTATTCCTGTAGTGCCAACAGAAGTCAGAAGAGGGTATCTGATCCTCTGGAACTGGAGTTACGGATGGATGGTTATTAGTCACCATGTGGGTGCTGGGAATCAAACCCAGGTCCTCTGCAACAGCAGACAGTGCTCTTAACTGCTGAGCCATCTCTCCAGACCCTTTGTTCCCCCTTTGAAACTCTATGGATTGGGCCTACGCTGTCCACATTTACTCAGAATTACTGCTTTCCAAGATCTTACTGGAATCATCCATTAAGCTCTGCTTTCTAGCATTCAATTTCTTTTCTGTCCAAGATCCAAATTCTTCCATATTTCTCCCATGGAACAGTTCCAAAGGCCTAAAGAGCCACACTGTCATGTCTACCACAGCAACAACCCCACTTCTGGTACCAATTTCTGTCTTATTTTCTTTTTTTGACACACAATTTCAGATTAAAGTCAGTCCATCCTGAAAGGGAAGTAATATCAGCAAGAGCTTGAGAGAACTTATCCCACTGCATTCATGGTAAAAAGCAGAGCACGATGAATCAAGACATGCATGCTAATGCTCTGCTTGTCCTTTCCAGTTCATATAGTCTAGGATCCCCTGCTCAGGAAATGATACCACTGCCCCACAAATAAGATGGCTCTTTTCATATTAATCAACTTAATCAAGACAACCCCTCACAGACATTCTTCAAGCCTTCCTCAGTCTAGACAATCCCTCACAGGTGTACCCAGAGGCCTACCTCCTAGGTTTCAAGTAGACAGTAATAACCGTCACATGTAAGAAAATCCAGCTGCTTCTAGCTCCAGAGAAAAAAGACTGAAATAACTATATCACTACTCAGTAGTCAGTCTTAGAAAAGTTTACTCATCACCCATAAAAGGATAATTCAATAAGAGAATTATTAAACCATTGCATTAGCCAAGAAGTTAGATACTTGATGCTAATGCACTTATCTTCATTTGTTGGGTGTCATTAATTGTCTTTTGATAATAGTGAAGGTCACAGCATCCAAGTATATTAGGACCTTTGTTTCAGAGAGAAGGAAAGTAAAGCTTACCCTACTGTTCTTTCTAGTATATAATTTAAACAGTCATGTGCATGTATTCAAAGTAATAAAATGGTGACTATGAAGAAAGAAATTATTAAAGGGCAAATATGAGTCACATGTAAATGTGAGAAGAAAGATCATACAAAAGAGATGAGGGAACAAAAGCAGAAAAAGTGAGGAAAATAATTGGTTAAGTAAAGCACACAGGCCTATCATTTATGTAAATTTTTATACATAAACAAAATTATATGTTGTTTTAGGGATATATTTTTAAGTAGCTTTTAAGACCTCACTGGAAAGATCATGCTAAGATCATTAAATGGTGCTCTCTGTGAGGGAAAAAGAAAAAAATAGGAACTGGGTAAATAAAGACTGCCAACTTTATCTATGCTTTAAGAACAAAATGTGACAAATGGCCACATTTTAAAATTCCAGGTAGGTACGAGAGCACTTATTATTCTCTGTAGTTTTATGATGTGTGTTCTTTTTGTTCTGTTTTGTCCCCTTTTTAGCTTTTCAAAATAAAGAGAGACACATGGAAAGGATTTTGAGAATGAAGTATGAAGCAGCAGGCCTATAGACTCCCAGCAAATAACCTGCCAAGGAAGTCAGCAAGCACTTAAAGTCACAGCATTCAAGAAGTGACTGGAAGGTCACTTCAAATCCAGAACAGAGAGAAGAGTTTTAAGATCCCTTGCTAGTCTTGGTACACTTTTCCAAAGCTACCTTCAGGAACTACTCTGTCTGACTAGGGATTGCTGTCTCCATCTGACTAGGTATTGCTGTCTCTGTCTGACTAGGGATTACTGTTTCTGGCTCAGCTTTGTCTTTTCTCTTAGGTTGCTGATTAACTGATGTGTTTTCTGTCAACTGGCATTTACAGACATAATATGTTTGACAAGCTCCGTGAGCCTGTGCAGGTATATTCTGAGAAATTGTACATGCACAATCAGAGGGCTTTCATGCTCCTTCTGTGGAGGTGGTGTTTCCTAGCTCTAATCCTACCACTGCAGTGAAAAGTTAGCTTTCTCTCACAAAAATTCTGTTTCATCAGATGCCTGCATTTCCAAAAGATAACTTTATTCTAAACTGATGTAGAAGTATAACTGATTTGTGTTGCACAGAATATTCCTAGTAGTCTAAATATTACTAGTAGATTATATTTAGCAAGCAAGAAGCTTTTCATATTCCATGAAGGAAGACAGAGAGGGAATAACACTTGCAACCAATAACCTGAGGCTCTAAGTACTTACAAAGCTAGGAAACAGAATCTGAAACATTTGGGAAACAATCAGAAGCCAAATGCATAAAGAAATAGATTAAGATGTGTGTTTTATTGTACGGAAGAAATGACAGTCAAAGGAGTAGGCAATTTAGTGAATTTTCTGAGGTCATATACAATGAGATTAATAATAGAATCTTAGGAGATGGATAGTACATGCCTGTAAACATAGCACTCAGGAGACAAATTGAGGAAAGAGGATCCAGGATTCAAGGCCAGCGTGGGATACAAGGTAAGACACTGTCAATAAATAAATATATTAATTAATTAATTAATTAAATGAATAAATAAATAAATGAAAGGAAGGATATCTAGAAAAAAAAACAAGTAGTTGAAAGTAGGAAGGAAGGAAGGAAGGAAGGAAGGAAGGAGGGAAGATAGGCTGAGGAGTTGACTCAGTGGATAAAATGCTTGCCCCATAAGCATGAAGACTTGAATTTAGATCTTCAGCACTCATGTAAAAGCCAACATGTACCTGCAATCCTGGCCCTAAGACAGGATGCCCAGGGCAAGCTGGCTAGTTAGGCTTGCTGAATTAGCAACCTCCAGGTTCAGCAAGAGACCCCACCTCAGTAAAGATAGTGAATAGGCATCCAGGAAGATACCCATTGTCAAACTTTGGCCTCCACAGGCCTGTGGACTCAAACATAAATGTATACACACACACACACATACACACACACAATACACAAATACACATGCTAAGTAAATAAATAAACAATACAAAGAGTAAAACAAAATCAATGATTAATTCTGCATATGAAGTACATGCAATGACACACAGTGATTTCAGAGTTTCAAGCACTAGGGGACCCTTGAATATAAAAGCCAAACTCTAGAAAGTTTCACTGAGGTTTACAAGAAAGTGGGATTCTGTGATTAAAGAAGTACATAGTTATTTTTGCCTATTTATCCATTAGGAGTCACATCAATACCAGCCTACTAGTCCCATCTTCTCAGAAATGAGGCAAAAAGTGGCTGAGGGTCACAAAGCAATGCAGATTATAAATTATCACTTCTAGGCCTGTTGCTTAGCGACCAAAACAGCCTGTCTTCTTATTCTTACATTGCTGGCAGCATCATTTGTATTCACTTACATATACTTGAGTGAATTCTCAAGCTGAAATGGAAACCAAGAAATTACTACATGGATACAGTTAACTGTAAGAGATGCTATTGAAAGTGTAAGATAAAAATCTATGTGGCCCAGGCTAGAGTCTGGGAGTCCTGAAAAGATAAACTGTGGTGTTGGAGTATATCTGTTCCGTGGTAGAGATTTTACTGACAGAGCTGGAAGCAAGGAGCAATCGGTCACTCACCTGAAAGAAACTTCCATATACAACTGACTCTTTGGTGGCTTTATGCTAAAGAACAGATGGGTTTGTTTTCTGCCTGACAGGAATGGATAGTTTAGCTGCTGATCTTCCAACTTTGTTACATGTTCTATGTGTGACCGTCTGCATCCATATATTTGACAAGCACAGACCTATAGGAATAGCACATCTGATCATATTTATGTAGGTATGAGGTATGAAGTTATGTTTGCAATAGCAAGAGCTAAATATTAGAATGACACGGCTCAGTTCCTCATGTTATTAAATGAATAAAAAGGGAAAGGAAGAGGTAAAGTACAGTAAAACAGAACCCAGAGCTCTAACAGATGCTCTGCTCGTCAGTGATGTTGTTTTCTAAAGGGGCAACATTCAGATGAAAATGAAAAGTGAAAGTTTAAATGTGTTTTGTATAAAAGTGAGGAGTAAACATGTCCAGCGCCTTTATTAGTAGCACATGTGTTGAAAGAGAGGTGTGATATCATTTGAGGAGTTAAAATTGGAGGTGAGTAATGACAATGGCAGAGAAACAAATCATCTAGGTGTTAAGTTTCAATGTAGGAGATGAGAAACACCAGAGACCAGAGAGAGGCCAGGGTAAACACTTTGAGCAAACCAGGTCCCGTTGGAGTCTAAGAAACAGGTAGGGAGAGGACTGTGGGATAAGCATATGGTGAAGGAAGAGAAGACGCCAAAGCCCATGCTCACAGACTTTCATAAGAAACCCTACAAGCACAATTTAAGTGTGTTATGATACTAATGCACTGTAAATAGGACTGGTGCAAACCCTGAGGAGATGAGCAGGAAGCATGCTATTTGGTGAGTAAAAGATAAATTTTTAGATCTTAGCACCTTAGCAACCCAAGGTGCTATGCCAAGAACTTGACTTTTTTCTTATAAGTACTAATTAAAATCTAAACAAATGAAAGCATATCCCTTAAAATCCTACTACAAAGCAATGTAACCATTTTGTTGAAATTCTCAAATGTGTATAATGATACATTTTCTGCTCAAATTAACCAACAGAACAGCACTTAAGCTTTGCTTGGTAATAGAGTCCTCATCCTGAACATCAGGGTAACGTTCTGGTTGTTGCAGGGGCACTGAGAACTGGGTTTTCAGACTGGCCTGGCTTGGTTCCTACCACCTCCAGCTTCATCTACTTGTCAATTTTTACATCCCTTTCCAATGTGGGAATTTCACTGGTTTGGAGGGCAGCAGCTATAATGAATGACCCCAGATTTTCTGCTGCTTCAGTTATTAAATATTTCCTTCCATTTTTCCCTGAGCTACTTCCCAGACACCCTGTTGTTCACTCTTGTTATAGCCTTGAATGAACTAAAGACTGACAGGGGGGATTGTTTTAGTTTTTGTCATTTTATATAGTATTGACCCACATAAAATGGAAAAACGGAAAGATGTGTTTCTGTTCTGCTAAGCAGCAAATGTCAGAGCTTCATACATGCTACATTTCTTTATTTTTTACATTTATTTATTTATTCTGTGTGTGGGGGGGGGTGTGTGCACATGCGGAGGTCAGAGGACAACTTGCAAGAGCCATTTCTCTCTTTTCACCATGTGGGTTCAAAGGATCAAAGTCGGGTCTTCAGGCTTGGCAGTAAGTGTCTTTACCCATTGAGTCATCTCTCAAGTCCACATAAACTATATTCTTATTTTGAAATATTTTCCACCGAATGCAGGGGTGAGATGCATTGATATTTTCACCTACGACCTCTTCTCCTTTCCCCCTCACGTTTTTCAACTGGTCATCTTCAGCCTTGAACATGCCCACAATCCTCACAGTACGACTTCTATTTCAGCAGAATCTCCATAGAAGCCTTGCTCTGTTATGAAGTTTGGAACAGGGGGACACCAAAGTAACCCTTTGGGAAAATATGCAATCACCTGTTGTTGTCAGTTTCCATTATGCTTCTAAAATGCTAGAGATAATTTGCTTATAAAAAGAAAAGGTCTATTTTTAGCTCATGGTTTTGGAGGTTATAGTCCATGATGAAGAAAGGATAAACTGGGTCTATGCTGAGGCAGCAGTATGGGTGCGAACATGTAAACAAACCTGCTCACTTCACAAGCCAGGAAGCACAGAAAGGCAAACAGGGGCCTAAGAGTCCCACTGGCCCCTCTAAAGGCATTTTCTCAAGGACTTAAGCACCTCACATGAAACTCCCAATGGTACCCCCATACGAACAAGGCCTCCAACACATGGATATTTAGCAGCTCATTCAACATCCAAATCATAACTCTGCCTTAGACATAAATGTTTCTACTACTCATATTTCTTAGCCACTTTTAATTCTTTCACAAAAAGGAGGATAATTTAAATGTAATAATAGAAAGTGGTTTCCCCCTTGAAATATGGTTATTTAATACTTTCAACTATTCATATCACACATAATGTTTCCTGGGTTGTGAAATCATTATAAATACGACCATGTGAAATGCTAGTGGTCAAAAAAGAGATATCCATATCCAATATCATAGCTGCCCCCTATCAGAAGTTCAGAAAGAAGGACACTGTACCCCTCCCTTTGGCTATTGACTCTAAAGAAGTAAAATTTTCCCAAGAATCTCATGCTAGAGGAAGGGAAAGGACAAAGCTTTAGTGCCAATGAATGGAGGAATTGGCCTCCCAAGAACAGATTTCACATAGTTCTGATAAAATAAAATAACAAATATGTACAAAAAATGTCAAAACTAGGAGTGTTTCCTAACTTTAGCCAAACTGTAAATAATTCTGTTTCCTTTATCAATTGTCTAGTAATTTCTTTTTAAGAGGCAGCAGGTTTATGAGTCTAAGCCACAACCCCCTCTGCTCCTATAACAAGTTTGGTGAGTCATGTAGGAAGCAAGCCCATGGCTAACTGATACGTGCAGTTGGAATGCAGGAGGATTTCCAATGACTGAGCATTTTTCCCTGGTTCTTTAGTCCTTGGGTAGCCGTTGCCTATAAGCACACATTGCTGAATTGGTAAAGAAATGAAAAGGGATTTTTGGATTTCACTTGGTCTTATTGGTGAAGAGTACTATAATTGTTCACAGTATTTTTGTTTTGTTTTACTTTGTTTTGTTGGATTTATTTATTTTGCTTATGTGTGTGGCCTGTATGCGTGTGTGTGTGTGTGTGTGTGTGTGTGTGTGTGTGTGTAAGCACACTTGTAGTATGTGGGTGGGTGGGTGTGCCTAGACGCTGTGCAGAGGCTGGAAAAAGACATCAAGTGTCTTCCTCTATCACTCCCTACTTGTTCCTTTTGAAGCAGTGTTTCTCCCTGAACCTATGGTTCATGTTTTTTCATCTAGACTGGAAGCCAGCAAATCCCAGCAAGCCTCCTGATTTTACCACCTTTAGAGCTGGGGTGGCCGACATGCATATGATGCCTGGCTTATTATACCTGTGCTGGGATCAAAATTCTAATCCTCCTGATTGCAAATCAAGGACTTTTAACTGCTACACCATCTCTCCAGGCCATGGTTGTTTAGTTTTATGATTTGGAGAGTTCCTAGTCAGTTCTCACAGGCTGAGTCTTGATTTATTTTCTGCTCTTGGCACCAGTTCATGAAGATACATTGTAAATAAATGCCTGTCATTTTGGAGGCACCATTGAGTCATTCTCTGAAATGGTTTTTGGATTACGTGAAAGGGATGTTCAAATTTTGCTTGGCAAACTGCTTACTTTATATTTCTGTATAGGCTAGCTTGCTATTCATTCATCTTTAGAGTTTGGTATAAACGATCTCCATGATTGGGGTGTGAAAGCCATTTGAACTCATCTTGAGTCATTTTGCAGCATCAGTTGACAAGAGACCATTTATCTCTGCTGTCTGAAACTTAAATAGTCATTTGGCTGCTGCCTTTGTTCTGGGATAAAGATTAAGATTCTTAGAAAACTAGTCTGCTTACATTTGATTTTGAGTAAATCTTTGTAATTTGTGTAGGAATGAAAAATACAAAGTAAGTACTATTTTGATGGCCTCTATGGAGGACTCCTGCTGACTGGTCCTTTTATGATCTCAGAGAGCACTCTGAATTAATGTAACTTTTTATATGTCACTTTATGCATTAACCTGTGCCTATGATAACTGACTTAATAGAAACTGAAAATTTGATGGTGGTAGCAATGATCCCTTTAGAGATTTATATACACATATGATGCACTTCAAAGAAAAGAGACAAATGTTCCTTCTGACCCACTCTGAGTGATTCCAGGGTCTTAACAGAAGGGTCAGATGTGATGACATGACACATCCTTGTAGGGAAACAAGTAAGAACATGTTCCATTCTTGGGTTGGAAGGAACTCCAACAGCTCATCTGGAAAGCAAGTGGAAGGAATAGTCATGCCATACGGTGACCTACAGCATATCCCTTGTTGTTGGGACTTCCAGAGACACATGAGAGGGAAAATCTGGCCTATCATTAACATGCTCATAGGGGGTTCCATTAAATAGCATACACTGACCCCCAAATACTCCCCCAGCATTAACTTTTGCTTCAGACAACAGGATGTGACTCTAAACTAAACTCATTCCAATCCCTGGAATTCCTAAAAGTAACTGACTACATTTTTTTAAACATTGCACTCTAAAATTATTATTCTTGGCATGCCTAATTTAAAACATATGATTTTTTTTAAATTTGGCCCAGGGGTTGTTGTCTGAAATCTGCTAATTTTAAATATTAATTCTGGAAAGTGAAGACTTGTTATGAATTTATAAAAGAAATGGAAAAATAATTTACCTTAAAGACTTAAAAGCAGAAGGTCTACCATGCATGGTGGCACATGCCAATAATCCCAGTACTTGAGAGGTGGAGGTACAGGAGTTCAAGATCACCTTGGCTACATCGCAAGCTCCGGGATAGCCTGGATAGCCTGTGCTACATAAGGCCTGGTCTCAAAAAAATGTCAGCAATCTTAATTTGTTCTAAATATAGTTTAGTTTTAATTCTGTGTTCAAAATCTTCAAAGACCTGCTAAATCTATACATAGGTACTCTTAGCTTCTGAAAGCTATCAGAATAGTATATTTTGGCCTATTAAATATGTTTCATAAAACATTTAAATTATTTGACTACAGCATTAATAGATATCTGGTCTTATAAAGCAAATATTTTAGAAAGACAGTAAGAATCTAAAACACTGTATTGAAAGTACAGTTTGTCTATGCAAATAAAGAACTAAATTAGTCATAAATTTTTGTTAAGTTAAAAAAAAATTGTGGGGCTGGAGAGATTACTCAGCAGTTAAGAACACTGTTTATTCTTGTAAAAGACCCAGGTTTGAATCTCAGCAACCACATGGCAGCTAACACCTGTTGGTAAGAGGATCTGACAGCCTCTTCTGACCTCCATGGGCATTGCACGACCTACATGCAGGCAATACAGGGATACACATACACGGGCGCACTTACCTACATGCAGGCAATACGCACACATAAAATAAAAATAATAAATAAATTTTTTTTTAATTTTTTATTAGCTATGTAGATTTTGATAAGGATTTTTCTTCCAAAAAAATTCTAGAATGAAATTAAATTGTGTCAATTTTTATAGTTTTCAGATACATTGTTTTTTAGTGACTGTGTAATGCTTAAACCTATAAATGGCATTAAAATTTTATCAGGGGCTTAGAAATAAATTTATATGAGGATTTAAAATTTTATAAGAAAATGTTTATATGTACTTAGGTTGATTATGACCAAAATGTTGTTTACAAGAACTTTTTAATGCTTTGTATTAAAAGCAATTATACTTCCTTGTTGATCTGCTTTAATAAAATTTTTGAAGAGCTAATTTTGAAAGATGAAAATTTAATGCTTTATGTTTCCTGTTCCTTTTTTTCATACTTTTAACAGACATTTCTGATCAGGCTGAAAACTTTTAATAGCCACTTTATAGTTCAAGTTCAACAGAGCTCCAACATGAACAGTTCACTCAAGCACATGTGATAAGACTATTTTCGTTGTTGATCTGCTCACAAATTTGTGCAGGATGTTCAAAATGTGAATTTTCCAAAGAATTTTCTAAGGTCAGATATAATATATGAATGTAGACTAAAACCTAATTTTCTGTGTCTAAAGCAACAAGACATTCATAAAAATATTTTTCTGCACTTAGTAACATTTTCAAAAAGAATGACATAGAAGGGGCTGGGGAGATGCTAAGATGTTAAAGTGCTTTCTGCATAAGGAAGAGGATCAGAGTTCAGATCCCCAGAATCCATGTAAATTCTATAAATGCGGGTGGACCTGTGGTCCTGCCTGTAATTCCAGCCTCAGAAGGCAGAGACACAGGGGATCCCCAGAGCAAGCTGACCAGTGAGACAAGCTTACCAACTGAGTTTGACTGAGAGACCATGCCTCAGTGAGTAAGATTGGAAGAGCAATGGAGGAAGATTCCTGACATCAACTTTGATATCACACTCATGTAGTCACATATGTTCACACACACATGAATAGACACATACATATATACAAACATGCACATATATCAAACACACATATAAAAATGAAAAAAAAAAACTCAAGAATTGGTTGGAAGATAAGTTAAGGTAGTTGTTTATGTTTTCTAATGGTTTTGGCAGTATTCTGAGTGTTTAGGAAACTGAGACCTAACAAAACAAATTTCATTTAAATATCTGTTCATGTTAAAGTATTTTAATGACCACTTTATAAACAACTAATATATTTAATACCTCATGTATCCATGACTAAAAGTGTCTAGGACTGTATTTCTAAACTTCATCTAAGTTTTATGAAAATTTTTGCAGTATTAAAGGCATATAAGTTTAATATATGTGAAGTGACCAATAAGTACTCTCTTACAAACAACATTATACCCAGATTTCCAACATTTAAATTGACAAAATAATTAACACCTTTGCTATTTTTAATCAGTACCATTCATATGAAACACCTACACTTTGGGCAGTCCTGCTATTTAAAACCCTGGTTCACATCTATTTGCCCTGACTAAATAAGTAACCTGTCATTCTATCTATGAGATATAGGTGTGCATCAGACAATGAGTCTAATTATGGACACCGGTAGTTCTCTAAATTTGAAGGAGGTCTAAAATTTTTACTTTTGCCAATGCTTATTTTTCAAACTAATTTTATTTAAATATTTTCTCTTGGTTATTCTCCTTGTAAATTTTGTAACTGTTATCTTTTGATTTTGTACAACTTTGACCAAAAGAACTTAAGCAGTATTTTGAGGTGCTAAGATATCATTCAGGATAGACAAAATGAAACTCAAGAATGGGCTCCTTGTAGACTAAGCCTAACAGCTCCTCCTTCCATCTCTTAGAGGCTTGAATTTGGTTATAAAGGGTTTTTTTGGCCCCTTGATATCTGTTACTTACACTTCTCTCCACCCACAAGAATCATATCAGATTACCAGGGTACATATCCCAGCTACAAGGAACAGTAGATATCAAATCCGACAGTTAATCAGCAATGACTTCAGAGAAAATTTTCAGAGACAAGAGAGGATGTTGTCAGGATAAAATTAATTCACACTGGACCTGATACATACCTGAAGACCCAGCACTTGGGAGCTTGAACAGGAGGCTCCTGAGTTCAAAGTAACCAAAGCCAAGAGGTTATGGAGAGATCTTTCATGTGCATGGTTACCTAACACTAACTGAATGTACTGCTTGACTTTGACTCCTTATTGCATTTTGTTTATGACTTTGTTTCCAGGCATGACCATATTTCAGGAATTTTCATACCAACTCTATCAGATCGCTCCAAATCACTCAAGACTGAGGTCTGAAAATAGAGAGGGAAATTGTAAGTCATGCATATACATATGTTCAGGTTTTTATAAAATTGTAACACTGCTATAGAAAAAAAGGAGCAAAAGTATGTAGTCTTTGTCTCCCTAGTTTGGCCAAACTATGAGACACTGCAGGTTTATGAATCGAAGTGCCCCCCTCCCATAACAATACATTTGTTTCCCAAATGACTAATGACAAGAAGCCTAGTCCTCCTACATGCTGAGCTCAAGGGTGTTACTTTGTTATATTTAAATAGGTCAAATTTCCATCCTTCATAATCCCTATGAGGAATTTTACACATTTTACAAAGTGGCAGAATTTCTGGAATAAAAGGCTCTTGTGGTCATTTCTTATTCTACATCACAACAGCACTGACAACCAAAAATCAACTCATACATGTGTGTTTTTAAAGTTCTTCAACCAACTCCTATTCTTCCACCATAGTGCCTCAGTGCCCTCATTAGAAAACCTGTCCTCAAACAGCCCAGCTTCCTAATGTGCCTTGAACTTTGTTTTATAATATCCCCAGACTCTATTTTCCAGGAGGATTCCTTTTTAATGTTTTTTTATTTATTATTTTTTATTTTATGTGTATGAATGTTAAGCCTGCATGTGTGTAAGTGCATCCATGTCATGCAATCCCCAAGGAGATCAGAAAAGGGTGACGGATCCCCTGGAACTGGAGTTACAAGCAGTTGTTAGGTGTCATGTGGGTGCTGGGATTTGAACCTGGGTCTTCTGCAAGAGCAACCAATATTCTTAACTACTGAGTCATCTCTCCAGCCCCCAGGAAGATGCTTTTTATACTGAAGTATTTAGGATTCAACTCGCCCTCAATTTCATAATCAGACTGCTCTTCAGAGTCACAGAACAGTAATACACCAAAATCCGGGCTCAACCCAACACCAGAGGAATCACAGTCTCTATGAGTGAGGCCTCAGTATCCTTATATTTTAAAAATTCTCCAGATGATTATTAAGCTTTAGCATCTTGAGATTCAACGTGCACCGGCACAGTCTGAGGATCTTGCTAAGATTTATATGTTGGTCAGTGTGGTGGCTCATGCCTTAATCTCAACACATAGGTGGCAGAGATAGGCATCTCTGAGAGTCCAAAGCCTACCTGGTCTACAGAGAGTTCCAGACCAGCCAGGGTTTCATAGTGAGATTCTATATCAAGAAATAAAATATAATTGCATTTTAATTTAGTAGAACTACTGTTCAGCCCAAGATTCTGCATTTTAAACAAACACCCAGGAACACACTTTGAGTAACGAGGCTCTGGCCAGTGGTTTCTAAGATGGCTCCGCAGTCTCATCACCTGAGGATCTTAACAAATCACTGGTGCCTGGCTCCCAGCTCCAGACACTGGATCTCCTTTATAAGTTTCCTAGTTGCTTCCAAATCCCTATGTTAAACCAGGACTACAAGAAACATGAGTCTACCATATCTGTCAGTTCTTCCACTTCCAGAACAAAAGCCACCTCCAAAATGCAAAAAGCCTCTGTACTTGGCTCTTATTTAAATGGTATTTTCCATACCAGATACAGGATATTTAGATAGATAGAAAGAAAGATAGATGACAGATGACAGAAGATAGACAGATAGA
>NW_008330357.1:547122-566293 GCF_000622305.1 Nannospalax galili
GATAGATAAATAATAGATACATAGATACATGATAGAAGATAGATGATAGATGATAGATGATAGATGACAAATAGATAGATAAATTGATAGATGATAGATAGATAGATACACACATACATACATACATACATACATACATACATATTAGATACATGATAGATACGTGATGGGTAGATAGATGGTAGATAGATGATAGATGGATAGATGATAGATAGGTAGATAGATAGATGATAGATGGATGGATAGATAGATGGATGGATGGATGGATGGATGGATGGATGGATGCTAGGTAGATAGAGATATATAAAGTAACTGTTCAGTAAATCAGTATTAGTTATTGTCAGTTAACGCTTTTGTTTCCAAATGCTTAGTATGATAATCCCTTAAAGCATTATCTGTTGCAGGAATTTGTAAATCTGGGTGAACTTTTCCATCCATTAGATCTTGATAATAAGACCAACGGAGAGTGCTTCATAATTAGAACCCTGACATGGGCTCTTTACAAAAAGAATACATAAACATGAATTCCAAGATCTTACCATGGTGGTGGTCAATGAGATACTTAGGCAGGTAGCCCAATTGAGCATCAAGCTAGTCACTGATAAACTTATCTGGAGAAGCTGGATCTATAGCACTGCATATTTAGGTAGGCTCTCCTTTCTCTTTCCATCTCTCTTTACAGAGATAACCAGTGTGAGCTTGGATGATAAATCATTTTTTAATTCTTTTAAAATTTGTATTTATTATTTTATGTGTATGAGTACTTTGCTTGCATGTCTGTAAAGTGCACCAGGTGCACACAATGTCCATGGAGGCCAGAAAAGGGCACTGGGTCCCCTAGGACTAGAGTTACAGAGGGTTATTTATTAGCTGTCATGTGGATGTTGGGAACTGAACCTGGGACCTCTGCAGGAACAGCCAGTGCTCTTAACTGCTGAACCATCTCTCCAACCCTAGTCCATTCTTTTCCCATCTGTAAAATTTAGAATTCAGCCTGCTGCACACACACACACACACACACACACACACACACACATACACACAACACATTTACCCTCTACACATATACATATAGAAAATTTTAAAAGAAATGTGCATTAAATAACTATTATTCTTACCTAGTACTTAATAAAAATTAGCATCTTTCTTTTGCATACTACATCCAAGCCAATAATTTGTAATTATAGTAAGTTAGTAAATTTTTCAAAATATCAATTCCTGATATTTTGATTTTTTAAAATATTTTTAGAATCATATTTTCAAGTATATTGACATTTTCAAGTACAGCTTGATTTTCTTTCTGTTTCTAATTTAAAAACACAACATGATAACAGAGCAGTTTACTAGATGCTGTAGAGCATTGTTAAGAGAGTAATACATTTTTTGTATTTAAATAGTAAATGTATTAAATATAAATGATAAATATAAATATATATCATTTATAGTCAGACAGGATAAGTAAGCATAAACATGTAAGTATATAAAAGCACATACTGAATCACACAGCTTCAGCTGTGCATAGACTCAAACATGAACAGGGCACTGTTTCTGAGAGATCAAGCCCTGGGGCCATCTATCTGTGAAAGCTGCACAAAAATCGCTTTGTGCAGAATTTTTAAGGTACAAAGGACAGGTTTGGTGAAGTGAAGGTGGGGTCGGGGGAGACAGAACAAAAAAGGCTACTATTTATGTAACATCATGGCAGCGGTCAGCAGCAACAGAGACCAATTGGTATACTTTATAGGTCAGGATTTATAGGCTACATTTTTAAATAGTTAAATATAAAATGAATTCAATTTTTAAAACTTAAGATCCAAAGACACTATGGGAGTCTCCTCCTGTGACAATCCTGCAGTGTTATACACAAAAGAGACATAGTTCAAGGGACTTAGAGAGGATCCTGTTACCTTGACGCTCAGTCTGATCTGCAAGGGCCTTGCTGTTGTGTATTCTTACAGCTGAAACTGGAGATCTTTGAATAGTTTTCACCTGGGGTACTTTAAAGTCTTTTCCTAAAGTCAATTGTGTGTTTATTGTATGTATTCTGTATTCAGCAGGAAGGACAGGGAAAATAGATAACAATTCTACTGTAGTTGATACTCTTAACAGTTTGAGTTTCATTCACCTATAATGAAATGGAAGAGTTTCACAATGAATAATAGTTGTGCCATCCTCTGATCATCGGGTCTCCATCTCTGTGGAACTAGATGACATGAATCTGCAGGACCAAAAGACATCAACCTAACTACGTGTTTAAAATGCTGAATTAATCAACTCTCCTTCAAGATCACACAAAAATAAGCATTGTCATATGAGAGAGTTGAGATGACACATTTTCCAGCACAGTCGAGGATTATTCTGAGTTCAGTTGTTCTATCACTTTTAAAATAAAATCAACTATCAAAAGTAACTGAAAATAAGGATTGTAAGGCACAAACTATTTCCTATATTATCAATTCTAGAGAGGTAAGAAATTGATCTTCACAGATTCTTTCTGATATGTAGAGTTTTAACTAGATTTATCTTCTCCAGTAGAAAAAAAACACGCAATTTCATCTCCAGAGAATCCTCAGGTGGCAAGAGCTGTGAATGGCACAGGTGGATGGACTGGCCATCAGGATTGGGTCCTGTGACTTCAGTATGTGACTCACTTATATATTCCAGGTGTCGTAGGTCAGCACTTAAGTTCCATGAAATACCACACTAAACCATTAGAATAAATTGTAAGAAAATTTGCATTACTTGAGCCTACCATTGAACTGAGGTTGTAGAACTACTAACTTCAGACCCAAGGAAAAACAGGTACATAAATTAAATGTAAGAATTTGCTGACCTAACGGAGATGCTGCTGGACAGATGTCAAAAGAATTCAGCTAAGAATATTGAAAGACCAGGCTAGCCGGACAATACAGAACTCCTGTGAACTGCAATCAGGAAACTTACAGTTTCACAGGCTCTTCTCCACAGCACCTGCAAATATTAAGCAAAACAGTAAACAGAGAACTTAGAAAACTTCCCTTGAGATTCTCTTCTTGAAGGGAACTACCTCTGCTGCAGAGTTGCAGAACCTCACCTAGGTTTTCTCTCCCATCCTTCCTAAGATTAAAGACTTTAAATTGTTCAGGGAAGGAAGCAATCCCCGTCTTTTTTGAGGGACTTTTGGATGTTGACATTAACTTTACTTAAGAACTGAATATAGAAAAAAAAATCTCTACCACTACAGGAGGAGCAAGAAATTTTGCTGAGCATAGATCTGTAAGAGTTTCCTCTAGCTGAGAGACTTGTGACACCATGAAAATTCCCACTCCAATGACTCAAGGCAGTGCTTTGCTAAGTCTGGAGCTTTGTCAGAATAAGAACTCAGCACCCAACAGCAGTACCATCACACACACACACACACACACACACGCATGCACACAAACGTATGCATGCACATGGCTAACATGACGCAACTGAAGTTGAGTAAACAACAGGGAAGTTTTCAGAAAGGAGGAAAATCATGACGGAGGAGGTTGAATTTCCGAGATGGATCACGTGCGGAGTAGACATAGAAAATGCTCCTGGCCCAACCATGAGGACAAGATAATGTTAAAGCACTGAAAGCTAGGGTTGCACAGCAAGAGCAGAAGTACTAAGCCATATTGAGGCATAAAAAGTACTCATCTCATTCTTTACTGTCCTGCACAAGATGTCTCACTGCCAACATAAAGTTAGAAGGCATCCTGCAAAGCAAGAAACAAACAATATATTGTTCAGAAATAAAACAAAAACAATAAACTGTTTCAGTAATGAAACAGGTGTTGTAAATATCAAACTTGAAATTAAAGATAACTAGGATTAATATATAAAAAAGCTCACATGGGAAAGGGAGTCCACATGCAAAGCCAGATGGATAATTTTAGAAATCAATCAGAAACTATCACAAAACACAAATGTAAATGCTAGAAATTAACATGTAAGACTAGAATGTCTTCAATAGGCTAAACAACAGGCCTAGACCTAGCTCAGCAGAGAAAAAGAATAAGTGATATTTAAAATGAATTAATAGAAATTAACCAAATGAAACACAAAGGGAAAAGGGGGTGATAGAAATGAACAGAATATTCCAGATTCATGGAATAAAATCAAATTAACAAATGACCAATTGAAATATCAGAGGGGAAGAGAGAAGAAACAGGGCAGGGGAAATGTTTTTAAAAAAGAGTGTTTGAGAATGTTCTAAAATTAGTGACAAATTAGAAACTACAGATCAGTGAAGCTCAAAGAACACTGGTAATGATAAATATATAAAGAAAAGAGAAAAACAAGCATATGCAGCTGCTGAAAACAGGTAAAGAGAAAACCTTGAATACAGCTGGGGGGTGGAATACATGATATCCTGGAAAACAAGGTAAGAATTACAATAGTTTTCTCACCATGAATGATGAGAAAAAGCAGGTAGCATTTTTACAGAAGCAGAAAGAGAAACTTAATCCCCAATACTATGCCCAGTAAAACATCAGTCAAGAATAAAATGCAAAATAAACCTTCTTCAGACAAGTAAATTCCGAGAGAATTTGTGGCCAGTGGAAGTGAACTAGACCAAACATACTGTATCAGAGACACACCATACCAAGCTCACTATGAAAGCCCTTTAGGCCAGAAGCATGTGATATCTGTCAGAAACTTAGACCTACAGAAGGAAATGAACAGCACTAGAAATAGGAGAATAGATGTAATATGTTTTCCCTTAACTATTCTAAAACTGCATAAGTAAAATCAGGAGCAAAGTATGGCCTGATTATAGTATGGATCAAAGTGAAATGTATAGTACTAACACAGCTAGCCGGAGGCATTGGGATGGCACTGCGGCAAGGGCCTCACCACGGGTAAAGTGTAACATCATAGGCTGCCTTCAAAGATAGATGATGTAAATACTAGGGCAACCACTAAAAATTTATGGAAAATTATAAATAATAAGATTATAAAGGGTAAAAACTAATAAGAAACTGTGAAATAAAGAAGAGAGAAAAAACCAAAAAGAAACAAGTAGAAAACAGCTGGCAAGACAGTAAAATTTAAACATTTCAATAATTACATTTTGGATAAACAATCAAATATGCCAAACTAAAGGCAAAATTTATTGGGTTAAAATGAAAATAAAGTTGATGCTGTTTATAAACTACTACTTTAAATATGAAGCCATATATATGTATATACGTACATAAAGTATAAATATAAAAGTAAAATGTAAATCATGCAAACACGAAAAAGGGAGGTCTGAATACCTTTGCTATTATAATATCAACCAAAGCAGACTTGAGAAGTGTTGCCAGGGATGAAGAGAAACACTGTGCAATAATGAAGAGTTTGATTACCTGATAAAACATAATAATCCAAAAATTATATGCACATAAAATCAGAGCTTTAAAATATGTGTGACAGAAACTAATTGAAATGAAGGAGAAATGAATAAACATCACAATGGCAACTAAGGATTTCAGTACTCTGCTGTCAGTGACTGAACAGGCAAGTAGAGAGAATTGATAAGGATATGGAAGACCTAGCATCAGCCTGTCTCACTGTATTTATGCAACACTCCATCCAAGAGCAGAATGCACATGGTTTTTGAAGAGCACATGAAACATTAAAGACAAGACATATTCTTTATTATATGAAAAAATTTAACAAATAGAAAAAAGCTTAATTCTATGAGCACAAAACTCCCGCATATCAAAGAATTCCACATTAAAATTAAATTTACTCATTCTAAACAGTAAATTTAAAATGACATTTTAAATATAATTTTGAAACAAATTGCAAAAATAGACATATTCATATACAACCTGTGGGAGTAAACATTTTTAAATTGCTGAAAAGAACATCAGGTAATTTATTCTAAACCTTAAACACTACATAATTTAACTTAGAAATTCACTTTGTAAGAATGTTTGCTTGGCTCTCTGTTCCTCCCTGTTCTAGAGACAGCCTCCACATCTTCTTGTGTAGTACCAGTCTCCGCTGAGAGACATAATGAAGGTCCAATTTGGCATTAGCAGACCTTCATTGGTCCTAATGGACCTACCTGGTCACTAGGGCTTCCTTCAGCTCTGGCAAAGTGAGTATTATTGTCTCAGTGATCCCTTCATTAACATCAACTACATGGCCTACATGTTCCAATATGATCCCACCCATGGCTAGTTCCATGACACAGTCAAAGGGAGAGTGCAAAACTTGTCATCAATGGGAAGACCATCTCCATCTTCAAAGAGTCAGAGCCCATCAGTATCAAATGGGTTGATGCTGGTGCTGACTATGTTGTAGAGTCTACTGGTATTTTCACTACCATGGAGAAGTCTGGGACCCAGTTGAAGGATGAATCCAAAAGGGTCATCATTTCTGCCCCTTCTGCTGATGGCTTCATGTTTGTGATGGACATGAACCATGAGAAATATGACAACTCACCCAAGATTGTCAGCATTTCCTCCTGCACCATCAAATGTCTAGTGCTCCCTCCCCCCAACACACTGGATGGCCAGGGTCATCCATGACAACTTCAGCATTCTTGAAGGACGAATGACCACAGTCTATGCCATCAATGCCATCCAGAAGATACTGGACAACCTCTCTGAGAAACTGCAGTGATGGCCACATGAGGCTGCCCAGAACATCATCCCTGAATTCACTGGCACTGCCAAAACTGGGCAAAGTCATCCCAAAAATAAACTTCAGGAAGCTTACTAGCATGGCCTTCCATGTTCCTGCCCCAGCATGTCCACTGTGGATCTGACCTGCTGTCTGGAGAAAGTTACCAATTATGCTAACATCAAGATGTTTGCGAATCAGGCATCAGGAGGGCCCCCTAAAGGGCATCTTGGGCCATACTAAGGACCAGGTTGTCTGTGATTTTGACAATACTCATTCTTCTATCTATGATGCTGGGATGCCATTGCCTTCAATAACTGCTTTGAAAAGATAATTTCCTGATCTAACAATGATTTGGACTATAGTAATAGGGTGGTAGACCTCATGGTCAAAAGAGCCACAAGTAGTTAAAAGTCCTGACCATCCACCCCAACAAAAACATCAGAGGATATGGGCTCTTAGTTGCCTTGAATTCTCTGCCCCAACTCAGCACCCAACACACTGAGGATCTCTTCCCATAGTCTATCCCAGACCCCAGAAAAAGTTGAGGAGCTTCAGGAGACATACTTTTTCAAATACGATCAAGAACGTTCACTGCAACCCCCCAAAAGAATGTATATTATACTAATCATGATAAATATGTACAAACATATTTCATAGAGTATTATAGTAAAACCAAGAGGTATTTTAAATATGCAATAATATATTTAACAAGTATATATTCATTCAGTGGCTACTGTGTACTAAGAACCATTCTAAGCTCTAGATAAAAGAGAATATAACAATAGAATCCAGTTTCCCAACTTCCTTAGAACTTCTATCTAGTACAGGTTTGTAGGAAACAAAACCATGAAGAAAGTAAATAATAGGAGCTGAGGAGATGGCTCAGTGGAGAAGGAATTTCCCACATAAGTGTGAGAACCTGAGTTCTGATCCCTAGTACCCAGGTAATGTCAGGTCCACATGATGGCCCACCCCTAATCCTAGCCCTTGGAAGATGAAAACGGGAACTCCATAGCAACCTGGCCAGCTAGATCATTGAGATATGAGTTCAACTGAGAACGCCTGCCTCCAATGAATAAAGTAGGAAGTGGTTGAGAAAGACCTCTAGCATGAGCCTCAGGCTTTCACATGTATTTATACACATGTTCACACATACATGCCTACACATATGTGAACATGCATACACACACCACACACATACATAGAGAATAATAAAATAGTAAATATATGTGATTGCTAGTGGTGATAAAAAATTATAAACTTAGCAAATGAGACTTTGCATATTTATAAAATACTACAGCATACATGATATATTGAAATTAAAATCAAATTGAGGACTGGAGAAATGGTTCAGCAATTAAGAGCACCGGCTGCTCTTGCAGAGGACACAGATTCAATCTCCAGCACCCACACGGCAGCTCATAACCATCCATAGCTCCAGTTCCAGGGGATCTGATATCCCCTCCTGACCCTCCTCAAGCATTACACAATACAGGTGCATTTACACACATGCAGGCAACAAACTCATACACAAAACAAAAAAATAAAATATTTAAAATCAATTTGAAAGAAACAAAATTATTGACACAAAAAAGTATGTCTGATATGTTCATTATGAATCATATATAAACTGAACGGCACATGTCTCGTAAGAAAAAAAGGCAATATCAGAAAAATACTATAAGACTGCTCTAAAAGGTTAATGATAATTATTATTCAATTGTAGATTTTTTTCCTTTGAACTACTTGTTTTCCAAGTTTTATGGGGTACATAGGTAGGTAGATAAATAGATAGATAGTTGGAGAGAAACATTCTTGAAAAAAAGAAGTTAAGAACTGAAAGAAAGAAGAAAATAAAACAATAGAAGAAAACATAAATTGTGTTATTCATCCATGTTTGGTTTGGTTATGAGACAGGGAAATTTTCACAAAATGTATAGGCCCAGCAAAAACAGCAAATAGAAAAAATAAATGTTAACACCATGAAGAGAGTGACTTGGGCATGGTGGTTCATGCCTGTAATCCCGATACTCAAGAAGCTGAGGCAGGAGGTTCACAGGTGTGAGTCTATCCTGAACTATACTGCAAAACCCTATGCCAAAATAAAAATGAATAAACAAAATTCAAGAGAGAGAATTGTTTAGACAAAGTTCTAGAAAGAATGAAGGAAGAGGATCCTAGGCACAGGAACCTATCAGCCCTACAGGGAAAAGACACACAACTTCCTTTAAACTAGGAAAATACTGTGAAACAGTTCAGAAGATCCATGAAAACACCAATGCAATAAAAGAGCAAAATTGAAAACTTTTATAATAGTTAGGCACAGTGTCCTTAAGAGGAAAGCAATTATGCTGGTTTACAACTAAAGAATCGGAAATGACTAGGAGGTTGGCAAAGAAAGAATAATTCTGAACGGCCAAATGACATAAATGTGACAGATCATCAAGCTGGAGGAATGAAGGTCTATTAAAGAACTTTGAGGCCCCCAACTACAGTCAGAGGTGCCCAATAATAGTGACACTAACCAGTATTGTCATGTGATACCCAGCAGGCTCATTTTCCAGTATGAAAACAGGAGCACAAAGCCAGAAAACAAGTAAGTTAGTTCTCTCTGGTGATATTCACATTTTATGAAATTACTCATGTCCTCAAAAGCAAACATGATTTCCTGCCTGGGCTCCTCCAATTCTTTCTTCGCATGGGCTCCAATTTGGGAACTATGGACTTAGATCAGTGGTAGAGACTGCCATGCATGCAGAAGACCCTGGCTTCAATCTAGGAAAGCCAGCAATGCTACAGGAGAAAAAAAGACAGTCCATTTTGCATTTTAAAACTACAGTTTTGATCCCCAATCCTGACAATTCCAAATTTGCTTCCCCACCCGGTTCTTTTTCTCCCCCCCCCTTATATCACTGTGTGTTTTATCTGCATAAATGTTCTTTGTCTTCTCCACTGGACAGCAACCTCCACCTAGTTCTAGCTTTTGCTTACTCTTTCATCCCTTACATCAAAGTAGTATCTGGCACACAGAAGATGCCCAGCAAGTCTATGTTAATAATATACATTTGTTATATAAATCAACTTCTTTATGAGAATTAATCTCATTCTCTTAGTAATAAGTAGGAAAAATATGTCACTTTCATTAACTTTTTCCTTTATTGAATTCACATATTCATAGCTTGTTTTCCCTGATAACAAATTTTAAGTGTTATTTAACTGACAACATCTATTTACAGTTTCAATGTTGGTAACTGGTAAATGAGGACATTTTAAATTTTTCTAAACTTTTCTCATTAAGTACTTATTGTGGCAACAATGGAAAGAAGAATTTTCTAAGAAGCCATGAAATTTAGTATTCCCAGTGCTCTGTATATAATGTCACCAAGTTGACCGTAGAAAGCCCCATGAGAGTAGTAAGAAAACTGAAAGTACCATAGTCAGATGTTTGCCAGAGTGGATGCTAACTCACATTCGGCCCTGTTAAATAAACAAAGGCGTATTTGGCTAACGGAATAAAAAGTTACCTTTACTACTACTGAAAGTGCCAGAAGATGTGTGGGACAATGTGGGCTTCCTAACTGTGAACTGCAGGACTGGGCAGACTAACCCAGCATTGGATAAACAACCATAGTCCCCACTTACCAATCATCTAGTAAAAGAGCCTCTGATACAGAACAAAAGAGAAGGCCTCAGGTTACATGCTCCGAGGATGATCAGAAGAGTTCCTCTCTTCTTCAAGAATGCCAATCATGGCAACAGGCTCAGCCCCGTTGGGGGAGGAGCCAGTTAGAGGTAGAGAATATGGAAAGTGTTCAGAGAACTATCTTACCCAGGAAAGCTAGAAGAGAATGAAACAGTCCTCACAACAGATACACTGACACTTGTCTCTGGGAACACCAACGCCAGCTTTCCAGGGATATTTGGAGGGAGAAAACACCCTCTTTGGGGGTTGGTCTTTAAGATCATATTATACAAGTACTTTGGAAGCTTCCAGTTTCTACTCAAGAGAGTATTTCAGAAAAAAAAAAAAAAAAAAAAAAGATTACAGGCCTTCCTAGGGAGGAATTTTGGGGACGACTTGCATAAACCCCCTGTTGGGGGTTTGTTTTAAAAATCATATTAAAAAAGTACTTTGGAAGCTTCCAGTTTTTACTAAAAAGAGTTTTTCAAAAAAAAAAAAAAAAAAAAAAAGAGTACCTTCTGTATCCTACAGCTCCTCTAGGGTGCCAATGACCTTTGGCAACTTAAGAGAAGAGTTTCCTTTGGCTTACTGTCTGGGGGGGATGCAGTCAATCATGGTGAGGAATAGAGACAGACGTTTTGGATTCTGTGCCTTATTTTTCTGACAGCTTCAGTACTGAAAAATAAAATGCCCAGTCTGTTATGTCTGCTTTTATCAATTCAGTCATTTAACCTCCTCATATTTGAAGACAAGAGTATTCTTCCCATCCTGCAAAAATAAGAATATTATGACTTTTTTATAGCCAGTATTAGTTTTCTGCTAGATTATATACTACGTTTTCCTTTTGTCGTTTCATTTTTCCCCGAAGTCAAAAAATCCGTTAAAAAGCATTTTAAAGTTTTTTATCCATGCAGTTTTTTCTCATAAGTTATAAGACAGTCTGCCAACAAAATGTTAATGTAAGCTTTTGTTTGTTTTCTTTTTTTTTCTGAGACAGGGTCTCACTATGTAGCCCTGGCTGGCCTGACACTTTCTAAGCATGCTGGGCTAGCTTTAAACTCTCAGAGATCATCCTGCCTCTGCCTCCTGAGCACTGGGATCAAAGGCATATTTGACCATGCCCAGCTGTAAACCATACCTAGTTTTTAAAATTTGTCTGTTAGTTTTGTGTTTTTCCTGAAGTTGCTTGCCCCTCTTTTCCCACTTGTCTGCAAGCATGAACACAAAAGAACAGTTTAAGATGTTCTTAGGAACCATGCACAATTTCTTTCTTTGGAGTCAGAGTCCCTCTGGCCTGGAACTCACCAAGTAGGCAAGGTCCCTTGCTAGTCAGTGAGCTCCAGAGATTGTTCTGTCTCAGCCTTCCGAGCACTAGGATTGCAAGCACATGCCACCATTTCTGGCCTTGTTGTTGTTGTTTTTGTTGTTGTTGTTGTTAGTGTAGGTTCTAAGAATCCATCTCATGTATTCATGTTTGCAAGGCAGGCACTTTACTGACTGAGGTATCTGCCAGCCCACAACTTCTTTATAATTTGTCTGTGAAAAGTGTCAAAGGTGACGATCATTTCCATCAGAGTTTTAAAGGCATTCCTTCTCGCATGCTACTGAAAAATCTGATGTCACCCTTACTGTCGTTCTTTTGCACACAATCTTCCTTGTTCTATGGAGAATTTAGAATTTCCTTTTATCTCGGTGCTCTGACTGTCATGAATGAGTTCCTGGGTTTAGATTTATCTTCTTTTCTTTTTCCTAACTTAATTTTCCTTTTGTCTCAGAAGGCTCCTTCCATCTCAAAATTCAAATCCTTTATTAATTGAAAATTTCCTACATTATCTCCTTGAGATTTTTTCCTCCATTATCTATGCTGTATTTCTGGGTCATCTATTACTCATTCATAATAGATGAGCAATATCTTATAGAACCTGTTATAGAACTGCTGGACTGTATTTTCATATTCTTTATTTCTATAATTTTATTGAATATTTATGTATTTCATAAAAGATATCAATTGTCTTGATACCCCATTCCTTATCCACAACACCTCTTAGCACCCCCCATGAGATTTCATGTATTCTGTCATTTATATTAAGGTCTGTCGAGTAAAGTTAGTGCACCCAGACGTCCCTCAGTGTAAGTTCATGCAGTGGAGTATAATCACTCTATCTAGAATCTCTCCCTTAAAGAAGATCAACTCTCCCTCACCCAGCAGTAATCAGCTGCCAATAGTTGTTTGGCTAAGGTTGGGACCTGCTGCCTGTGTTTCCAGTTCTATGCTGAGTTTCTGTCTGCTTGAGTTTGCATAGATCTTGTGCATGCTGACACTATTTCTGTGGGTTCATATGGGCCCCAAGGGCCCAGGAACCACTAAGACTCTCTTTTCATATATGGTCATGTACCTTCTCCCCTGGCTCTTACAATCTTTCTGCCCCCTCTTTCCCAATGGTGCCTGAACCCTGGGTGGGTGAAGTTTAATATAGGAGTCCTGTCCAGAGACCTACACTTTTCAGATTCTTATTTACGTTTTGGCCATTACCCTCCGTCGTATGAGGGACCTTCATTGATGAATCTTGAGAGATGCATTAGTGTTCTCTCTAACCCTTGTTCCACTCTGTTCCATGAGCCTTAAGTATAGAGGTTGCGTTGTAGATGTGTCACTTAGGGTTGGGCATCTAATAGACACTTATTCTCTGTGTGTGACCAGTTGTGGAACTCTGCAATAGTCTCTGTCTGTTGCAAAAGAAGCTTCTTTGATGAGTGGTAACTGGCATACTTTTCTGTAAATATAAGGATCCATATCTAGCATATAGTAAGAATTATGCTTATTTAGGAATGTGACAGTCTTAGGGCTTTCTCTAAGATCTATGGCCTCCCTGAAGACTAGCTTATCATTTTGGAGGACACTATGCAACCTGCTAAGGGAGAACATCAACCAATGGTCCAACCCCAGCTTTAAGGCCTAATAACCACAACAGTGACTGGCATAGCAAATGATATTGGTACAGTAGTGGCACTTTATCTTGAGGTAATCAACAGCTAACTAACTAGACTTAAAGCCCACTCAATGGGAGGGAACTCAGTTGTGGTAGTACAAACATAGTCAAACACATATGACTAGAGAGGTCTTTCATATTTCTTAACCATTCTTTTCATTCTCTTATTCTATTTTCTGAGACATTTCCTTCACTTAATATTCTAGTCAGTGTAGTGAATTTTTCATTTCAGATATAAAGTCTTTTTTTTCTAAAACTTTGTCCTTAAATTTTCATTTAATTTGTAGCATATATTTTTACTTTTATATCTCTTAGAAGATGTGAATTGATATCTGTTAACATATTCTTCTGGTTCATGGATTTCTTGAATATTTACTGATTTATTTACTGATTATACTTATTGATTTTTCTCTGTGTTTGAACAGTTGTGGAACTTTAAATAAAGCTTAGGTGGTAAATGTATTAGTTCAAAAGCCTATTGAAAATACATATAGTGACTTTAAAAAATCATTCTTGACAATTGTAGTTTTTCTCTTATATTAATTGAATTTTTTTCATTATAAAAGAATAGCTTATAAAGTCTACTTTATAAAGAAGCAGAAATATATTTGAAGGCTAGAACACCAAATGGTGTAGCACAAACTCTCTGGTGAGGGCTTTTCCTTAGCAACACCTTGTTACAAAGACAGCAATTGTGAGAACATACAACTGATTGCATCTTGACCCAGGAGCAGAGATAATTTGATAATTTTGTGGGGCCAGTTTGCACCTTTATAACACATTTTGAGAACTCAAGAGATCACAAAAGAACTACATTCTGTGAGCATACCCACAGTTCCCTAAGGACTTCCCACTGGGTACCACTTCTTAAAGGGTTAAGGGTTCCATTACCTCTCAAAAGTGCTACCCTGGAGACCAAGCCTTCAATCATATAAACACTTGAGGAGATACTTAAACCCATTTTCTTTGCCTTTTATTATATAAATCAATACCTTTTTTGTATTCCTTTCTGTTATTGCGTTAGAAATTTGAGAGTAGCAAACATGAGCATTCAGACTTGTGAACAGATTTTAGCACATTTTTTAAGTAACTAAAATATCTTATGAGTATAAGGGCATACTAAATGGTAAAGGATTGATATTTCACCCTGAAAATATTAAGAATTCAATTACTCTTTAAGAGACAATGGTTTGGGAGTACCCACAAGGCCTCATAAATAGGTGGTACAGATAACAATGAGCATGCTGTCTAGATGAAGCTTTGAATGATATGTGACCTTCATGTTAAAGAATGAAAAGTCTGGATATTAAACAAGAAGAGAAATTTTGAATAATAACATGTTTTAAGATGGTTGCATAAATCTAAATTTTTTTTGAATTTTTATTGAGTTTTTGTACATTTTACACAGTAGTTCTTAATCCAATTTGTATCCCCTCCCCATCTGTGTCCCTCCACCCCTGCCAGACCTCAAGAATTTTGCCATCCTCACCAGTGAAGCCTCCTTATACAACAGAGTTTAATGCACACAGAAGGCCAAAATAGGCTACGTTTTAGAGAATAATGAGAATAAGAGTCTGCAGAGGGTGTATCCCTGGATAGGATTCCTATACTAACCTCAACCACCCACAGCTCAGGGACCATTGTGGAAGAAGGGGCAGAAAGATTGTAAGAGCCAAGGTTGGTCCATGAACATAGAGAAAAAGAGGCTTTCAGGCCACTGAAAGCTTGCACATGTGAACTTGTGGCAATATTTTATTATTTTCATTTTACATGTAGGAATATATTACCTGCATGAATGTAAGTGTACCCATATCATGCAATGCCAAAGGAAGTCAGAAGAAGGTGTAGAATACCCTGGAAATGGAGTTACAGATGGTTGTAACCTGCCATGTGGGTACTGGGATTCGAATGCGAGTCTTCTGCAAGAACAGCCATATCTCCAGCCCCCAAGTCTATCTTTAATCAGTTTCTAAAGATCTTTATTTTCCCTTCCACACACATCACACTTTAATTAAAACTTTTTTTACTGGATTTTTGTGACTTTTATATGATATAATTTGATGATATTTATAATCCCCACATCCACACCTTCCTTTACTGCCCGCTACCTAACTTAATGTACTCTATCATAAATGCATGTGTGTGTGTGTGTGCCTGTAGAGTCTAGTTTGTGTCCTCAGATGTCTTTCAGTATGGGTGCATCCACTGGAGAATGACTCTTCCCCTCCCAGTAGTCATTGGTTGCCAATAGTTCTCAGGTAGGACTGGGGTTTCTTACCCACTTCTCCATGTCAATTCTGGGGGTTTTCTTTTTTGAGCTTGCATGAGACTTATGCATCTTGTCATCATTGCTGTGTGTTCATAAAAGTAACTGACCAGCTATCTCATTTGCTATATATTTTAGTTTACTTTTTCATGCAAGGCTAGGGATAAAGCTCAGCAATAGATTGCTTGCCTAGCATGTGCAAGGCTCTGGGTTTGACCTTCAGCACTTGAAAACAAAGCCATGCAGTCAGAAACTGCTATTTATTTATTTTTATATATTTTTATTGAATTTTTGTGTATTTCATACAAAACATCTTTTTTATACAAAACATTTTAATCATCCTTACACCCCCTACCCCATCGGTACTAGTATTCTCTCTACCGCTTGTTCCACTCTGTTCCATAAGCCTTAGGTGTAGAGGTTACATTGTAGATGTGTTACTTAGGGCTGGGCATTCAACAGCCACTTATTCTCTGTGTGGGACCAGTGTGGAACTCTGTAATAGTCTCTATTGCAAAAGAAGCTTCTTTGATGAGTGGCAACTGGCATACTTGTCTGCAAATATAAATATCCATATTTAGAATATAGTAAGAAATTATATTATATTATAGTTTGGGGTTTTCTGTAAGATTTGTGACCTCTCCAGCTATGTGTATTTGGCTGTGTTTATACTACCACACTTTAGCTCCCTCCCATCAAGTGGCCTTTAAGTCCAATTTGGTAGTTGTTGGTTAGCCCCAAGATAAAAGTGCCACTACTGTACCAATGTCGTTTGCTGTGACAGTCATTGTTGTGGTTATTAGGCCTTAAAGCTGTAGTTGGACCATTGATTGATGTTCTCCCTTAGCAGCTTACATAGTGCTCTCCCAAGCTATGAGAGGTAGTCTTCACAGAGATGGCTTCCAAATCAATTCCAGCTCCACTGCTCCAAGTCCTGTGTTCAAAACATGTCCTGTCTCTAGCAGTAGGGTCTTGCTTTCAAGTTCTGTGAGATAGTTTGTTCTTCATTGCTGTGACAAAACATTCTGACCAGTACCAACTTGGAGAGGAAAGGGTTTATTTGTCTTACATCTCCCAGGTCTCACGCAGTTCGTCAGGGAGCCCAAGGTAGGAACTCAGGGCAGGAACCTGGAGGCAGGAGCTGGAGCACAGGCCATGGAGGAATGCTGCTTACTGGCTTGCTCCCTTGGCCCCTGCTCAGCCTGCTTTCTTATGCAACACAGTCCCACCTGCCCAGGGGTGGCACCACCCACAGTGGGCTGGGCCCTCCCACATCACTCATCAAGAAGATGCCCTTCAGACATGGCCACAGGCCAGTCCAATAGAGGCAATTCCCCGACTGAGGCTCCCTCAACCCAGGTGTGTCAAGTTGACACTAAAGCTATCCAGCACACTCTTGGACTATGCTGACCAACAACTCAAAGGGAGGTTTCTCCTGTCTGGTACTATGTTTCTTGTTATCTTATATTTATTTTATCTTATTTTTTATGTGTATGAGTATCTTGTCTGCATGTGTGTAAGTCCACCCATGTCATGCTAAACCTGTGGGGGCCAGAAGAAGGCATAGGATCCCCTGGAACTGGAGTTACAGACAGTTGTTAGCCATCATATGGGTGCTGGAAAAACATTGTCTAGAAGGGCAGCCTCTAAGCCATCTTTCCAGTCAAGCAACTGCTATTTTAATTTTTAGCTTTTTAGCTATATTTTGCCTAATATTAATTTCTAAAATGTTTTGTTAACACCTACTCATCCAATCTTACCATTTCTTTTATCTTTAATTCTTTGAATAAAGCATAACATTGTAGTGAGCAAATTTTCCAAGAGCTTTTCTCCAGGTTCCCCCAAACAATAAAAATCACATCTAGGCATTGAATTCTTACCTGTTATCACCTATGAATAGATAGGTTTCTCTAGAAAAATAAAAGTATTGTGTTTGAATAGATAATGAACCTGAAGCTGCTGCTGCTTGATTTTACAAAATAAAAGCATGAAAAGAATCCTGTCAGAGCTTTAAATTTTAAAGTTCTAGTTTAGATCTTTATAGAAATTTTTGAGAATTTCAAATGGAGCTTTCTAATATTTTACAGTGTTGCCAAATTAAACAGCAACAGTTGGAAGATTTATCTCCCAAACACGTGACTAATGACCTTTAAGGCAACTAGACCCATATGGCAACAAAGAAAAAATATGAGCTATAAGTATTGAGGGTAGATGCTTTCCTTATTTTTTTCTATTTATGCAACTCAAGGCCTGATATAACAGATGTACCATAAGGATGTAGAGATGTTGTTCAGAACAATTTTTCTCTAAAAGATGTCATTTTTGAAATTAATTATTAAGAAAATTAGACTTTTTGGCATTTCAATCTAAAATATGTCCTTGTTTCTCAAAGTAGTTAGGTTGTATTTTTCTACAAATGTGTATACTGGCTTATGATATTCTTGGCTGAACAAAATGTTATCAGGAGACTATGCTTAAAACAACTAGTGGGGCTTGTGGAAAACACATTTCAGCCCCTAGTAACTTGTATTCATATTGCATGTTTCTACAAGCATTTCAAAGGAATTTATAATATAGTTGTTTCTAATCATAAATGTCTGAGAACTTACAAGTACTAGACATTACTTTTATTAAAATGAATTTATATTCTCTCCCATAAGAAACAAAATATTGCAAATAAGAGAACTAGAATATTGGTAGGCTGTTTGCCAGCAAGAGCTCTATGTTCTAAAACAGGTAGCAATGGCACATTCGACTTTAACTTTATGATTCATGTTTATCAACAAAATTTAAACAGTATTGACAACTATCCAGGTTAACAATAGTTTACAGCATCAGAATAAAAAGCGTTCTGGTTCTCCAGCATGTTGCGTGAGATACTTGAAGACTTTATGCTCATTTAGGCCTGAGGTCTGTGCGTGTTCATGTGTACATGTGTGAAGGCACATGTGTGTGAGCAGGCTCTTGTGCATATTGAGGTGGATGACAAAGGGTAACCTTAAATGTCATTCCTCAGATACCATTCACCTTTTTTTAAAAAAAGTGGGGTCTCTTACTAGCCTGGAATTGGACTAGCCAGCTAGGCTGGCTGGCCATGGGATGTGCCCCACGGATATGTCTGTCTCTTCATGGTACTGGGATTATGAATGGTGCATCACTATGCTCAGCTGTTTTTCACATGGGTTCTGGGAATTGAATTCATGTTCTTATGTAAGCACTTCACCAACTGAGCTACCTCCCCAGTCCCCAGTGCCTGCCACCTCAGTATGGATTTGGCTTTGTTAATATGTGTAAAAAGCATTAGCTCATGGAACATAACAAATGTGCCTATACAGCAGAGGTAAAAGTTAACAATCAGTCAAAACTTGGTTTCTAGTCAAATAAGCATGAAGTTGTCTGTTTTAGAGGAGAAACATTTAAGTGAAGCAGATTTTGAAAACCTTTGGGGAAAAAAAATCTCTAAACCCTTCTGTTCTGTAGTCTAGATAGTATTTTGTACTTTGACTTGATAACCTAATGTTTTCTTCTATTCACTGTAGCAAAAATGCCTTCAATGTTGGTAAAAATAATAAATAAATAAATAAATAAATAAATAAATAAATAAAT
>NW_008330357.1:568878-580366 GCF_000622305.1 Nannospalax galili
TGCAAAGGAAAATAGCTTTAGATACTTAAGTGACAATAGAATTTATTCTCATAATTGTTTTAATAGCTTTTGTATAATCCTCATCGCTATTATGAGATATAAAATGTATTTATCAAATCTGTAATCAGTATGCCAAAAAATCTGAATTACTGTAACATTTTGTATATTGTTAAAACTGTAACTTTAATTGTAAAAAAAAATAAATAAATAAATAAATAAAGTATAGCTGGAATTCTAGGAATGCGAAAATTTGGTTTAGTATTATAATGAAGTACAGGTTGCAGAATCATAAACAATAATGGAGAGTTATGTATAGATCTGATACTGAAGAATTCTAGATGTTAAGACTGAGTTTATCATCATGAAAGTTAAGATTCACTGGATATTTTATTAAGACACTTAGACCATCAGCCATCAGATGCACATATTGAATGGATGTCTCCATCAGAAATGTGGAAAATAGGTATCAGGAAGACAATTCTAGTAATAGGCCAGTTAGGAACCTATTGTAGAATTACAGGTCATGAACATCATGATGATTCTGTGAGAGCTGCAGTAGCTAAGGGCATAAAAATGAAAAGGATATCTTCACATGGAAAGGAGAATGTTTTGTGTGCTATTTATTTTATGTAACAGCTTTAAATGGTTAATGTTTTTATTAAATATATTTATACTCTGAGACTTTCATACATGTATATAATGTATTTTTTAAACATTTTATTTATTATTTTTATTTTATGTGTATGAGTGTATTGCTTCCATGTGTGTAAGTGCACCTGTGTCATGCAATGTCCACTGAGGTCAGAAGAGGGAGTCAGATTCCCCTGGAACTGGAATTACAGATGGTTGTTAACCACCCTGTGGGTGCTGGGATTCAAACCTGGATCCTCTGCAAGAGCAGCTAGTGCTCTTAACTGCTGAGCCATCTCCCCAACCCCTATAAAATTTATTTTGATCATATCCACTCTCCACTCCCCTTCCGACCCCATCCGGACAGCCACCCACCATGTCTTCCTCCTGATTTCATGTCTTTTTTGCTGTTGGTGGTTTGTTTTATAACCCATTGAGTTCAATTAGTGCTGCCTGTCTGCCTGTGGGTGTAGGGCCATCCACTGGAGCACGGGCAACCTTCCAGAGACCTACACTCCTGAAGAAAACTGACTCACCTCCCCCAGCAGCCACCAAGTGCCAATTACTCTTCATCTACATGGGGGGGGGGGGCTCAGGTACCCCTCACTGATCCATGCTGGAATTTTAACTGGCTTGATCTTGTACAGGTCTTATGCAGTCAACACACAGCTGTGAGTGCAACAGCTCTACCATGTCATCCCCAACCTCTGGTTCTTAAGATCTTTTTGCCTTGTAGGGGAGAAGGTGTGTGTGATATAGAGGTTCCATTTATGGCTGAGCACTCCACAGTTCTCTGCTTTAGGACCAGTCCTTTGTCTCTATATTAACCACTGTTAACTACAAAAAAAGAAGCTCCTGGGGCTGAAAAAATGGATCAATAACTCTGGGCGTGGTGGTGCACGCCTTTAATCCCAGCACTAGGGAGTCAGAGGCAGGCAGATCTCTGTGAGTTCAAAGCCAGCCTGGTTTACATAGCTAGGTCCAGGCCAGCTGAGGCTCCAGGAGACCCTGTCTCAAAAAGACCAAAAAAAAATAAAAAAATAAAAAAAAATAAAGACAAAAGTGGATCAATGGTTAAGATCACCGGCTATTTTTTTTTTTCTGATGTGTATTTTTAATTGAATTTTTGTGCATTTCATATAATACATCTTAATCACATTTAGACTCCTCCCTTATCTGTACCCCCCCCCATAACCTACCCACAGGATTTCATGCATTTTTGTCATGTATGTTAAGGCCTATTGAGTCAAGTTTGTGTCCCAGGTTGTCCCTTGGTGTGAGTTCATCCACTGGAGCCTGGTCAGCCTATCTAGAGTCACTCTTTTAAAGATCAACTTTGCCTCATTCAGTAGTGATCAGCTACCAAAAGTTACTTGGCTAAGGTTGGGCCTCCTGCCCATTTCTCCAGTTCTATGTTGGGTTTTTGTCTGATTGAGTTGGTGTGGGTCTTGTGCATGCTGTCATCATTGCTGTAAGATCACTGGCTGCTCTTGCAGAGGACCAGGGTTCCATTCCCAGCAGTTCCAGGGGATCTGACATCCTCTTCTGCACTCCTCAGGTATTGCATAACTGCACTTATATAAATGCAGGCAAACCACTCATACACATAAAAATAAAAATATATACTTGGAAAAATAAATTGGTTTATCTGGGTCAACTGTATAGCCTCAAACACCCAAAAGGAAAGTATAACCAAAGATTAAAGGGGCCAATATTTCTTAAGCATCCATATGCATAGCTAAAGGATACATAACAAGCAACAATGCCAGACAGGTGATACCTTCTTTTGAGTTGTTGGCTAGTGTGGCCAAAGGGCAGTAACCCATCATAGAACTGGGAAAATGAACAGCAGACCCCAATCTTATCTAAAGGAATATTGACAACTGATTGCTGCTAAATGAGGAACAGCTGATCTTCCTAAAACAAAGAAAACAAAGACCTCTAGATAGGCTGACTAGATTCACCAGAAGGACAAGTAGTGGGGAATGGCTGGGGGTGTCGACAACACAGCAGACAGTAGCAGGGATATCAGAGTATAAGGGCTCTAGTGGGGGAGGGAGGCTATAGGAGGTTGCTATCTGGGAAGTGGGTATATAGTCAAATGAGGTGGTTTGGGATGTTCTGTGTGATACACACACACACACACACACATACACACACACACACATGCACACACACACAAAATATATATATATACTCGGTCATCCCTGTTAAGGAAAATTCAATAAAAAAAGAAAATGTGTAACATATCAATGTCATACATCTTAAATGATTAACTTAAGAAAATATATCTTAATAAAAGGTAAATTTTGAGCTGACATTCAATAATTAAAGCCAAGTTCGTAATATTTCTTTACCTAATATATAACTGTCAGTATTCTGCTGTTATTAGTTCTCAACTTTATTAAACTCAATATATTAAAAAATAAAATAAATAAAAATAAAAAATAAAACAAAATAATTCTTTAGAGTTAAAAAATGAAGGTTCTCTGATGAGAACTGAGAGCTGTGCTAATCTCTCTCTGCCAGAAGCTGGAGGGGGTGGCAGAAGTATGTCCTGGAGCAACTTAGAGTCAGTATGTTTTCACAAAAACACCTGGGCCAAAATTCTGTCACAGAATTTTGAGACATATTAAAAACTTTTATGAGAGTCAAATGGAGGAGGTAATCCTTTATTTGTAAAGCTTTAGTACAAGAAATTACAAAATCAGTTCAATGGACTGAACTGCATAGAGACTAGACAGAATTTCAGACTCCTAGAGAGTAGCTAAGAGAATTAGACATGGCAAATGTTAAAGTA
This sequence comes from Nannospalax galili, assembly GCF_000622305.1. Lineage (NCBI taxonomy): Eukaryota > Metazoa > Chordata > Mammalia > Rodentia > Spalacidae > Nannospalax > Nannospalax galili. The sequence goes on from NW_008330357.1 coordinate 572,309, forward strand.
AATGCAAAACTGTTTTTCCTGTTTCTGAATATGTTTAAAAGGTAATTCACTTTTTAAAAGAAAAAGTAATCAAAACAAAGTGCTGAAGATATCACAAATGTGCGAGTAAAATGGCTGCAGCAATGACAGTAAGGGTGCAGCGCTCTTCAAAGGAGACATAAGCATGATAGTCTTAGACTTTTAATTATGCATATCATTGTGTTAATTCCAAGCAGACTGTGATAAGTTAAGTATGCTTTAACAGTGAATGCAGGATGGGCCAGGGAGATGGCACAGAAGGAAAGCACTTGTTGACAGTCCTGACAACCTGAATTCAACCCCAAGGACTCATGATGGAAGAAGATAACTGATTCCTGTGGGCTGTGCTCTGACCTCCACACACGTGCCATGGTTCCTACACACACACACACACACACACACACACACACGCACACACGCACGCACGCACACACCCCTACACATACAATAAATAAATAAATAAATAGTAAATATATCAAAAATCGATGCTTTAACAAACCTCGAAGAGGCTACTAAATAAAATAAACCAAAGAATTAATAGTGAAAGGGAAACCAGAAAGATAAAACTGAAGACTTATAAACCTAAATCACACATATAAAGACAGAGAGAGGAAAAGAGAGAGAATGAGCAAAGAACAAAGGAATAGATTAAAAAATGAGAGATGGCACTGTGGACTTATACCCCAAAGTGTCAATGATTACCAATAATTATATTAACTATAAAATAGCACTATAATAAAAATCTTAAAAACAGAGGTTCTCAGCTGAATATTAAAGATCAAGTATATCCAAATTAAAGGACACAGCATTGAAATTAATAGACACTGAATGTTAAAAGCTATAGGAATGAAGTGAAATGCCATAAAATATGACAAGCTTGCATTTAGGTGAAATAACATAAAAATTAGACAGGGAGTGAAGAACATCTCAAGAATTATATACAAATGGGAAATTTGTTCAAAACTTCCCACAAATCAGACTTTAATCACAGATGGCTTCCTTGATGACTTTTATCAAACACTGAATAAATCATAACAATCCTATACAAGCTCTTTCAAATTAAGGAAACTTTCCAGCTCGGTTAATAAGACCCTTATTATTTTAGTACCCGAAAATGATATACACATTTTAAAACAGAGAATTATATTTGTCTCATAAATATATCTCAAAAGTCTTTAGCAAAATGTCATCCAATAGTTCATAAAGATACTTTATGAAAAAATGCAGTGAAGGTACAGTGACATGATACTGCATGGTCAATGTCAGTCACTGGGGAGAAAAAGGGGCTGAGGATCAGCTGCCATTGCTCCCTATAATTTTGGAATAATTAGGAAATCAAAGATGATGGTGCCCAGAGGAAAGAACGGAGCTTATGTCTGATGGCATAAATAGACATCTATTATAAACTAGGCCTGGCTAGATATTCTCATGTATAATTTTCATGTGCAATCTCTATGAGAGCATTACCTCATCTTCATTTCACAGATGATTAAATAGGAGTTCACAGATGTTAACTGATTTGCCCAGGTTACAGAGAAAGTGAAGGGCATAGCTGGATTAAACACAATGCCTGTTTGGATCAACAGTTATATACTTTCCAACCTACCAAGCTACCACCCAAATATCCTGGATGTGAGTGAGAAGGCATGTAAAGGAATAGTTCAGATTGAGAAGAGGTTCAGGCTTCAAAAAGAGTAGACAATCCACTTGCAACTGGTACTAGAGCAGTCACAGGTACCAAAGAGTGGGCTAAGAGTTTTTAAGAGACTCCATTTCCTTCAAAGATGAATGAGGCATCAATTCATTCAGTCTCATCAAAGGACTATTCTATAAAGACTATATGTGTAACAGAGGATTTTTTATGATTCTGGGTTCTGTAGTGGACCAGTAAAAAACCTATGACTTCAAACTTGAGTGAAAAAAAAAACTGAATAATGAAATCTGTTATTACAGATATCACTGACTCTTTCCCTTTGTTCTTCACACTCATAATTCTGAGAGTTGCCAAAGTCTTTGAATGCAGAACACCTCTTCCCCTTATAAATATGTAATAAGTATTTACATAGCATAGAAATAAGTCTAAATAACATAAATGTATATGTTTTATGTGATATAAATATTCATTTATTCAAATTTAGAGTATGTTTCTCTTTATAACTATAGGTACACATACAAGCACACACATACACTCACTCACAGCTGATGGCTGTATATAGACATGAAAAAGACCTAAGGAGACCATGAAAGACAGAGTATGTGGTTCCGTCGATTATTACTTCAAAGTTCATTTGTGTGGATAGTCAGGCTAGGAGGATGGATGCTGTGGGCTTTCCAGTCTTTAAATCTTCTCAGTACTCCCTGAATCACTAACAAATCAGCAAATTCTTGTACTAACCTCTAATCTAGGTAGTAATTGAATTTAATTTGAGATATGCATTACCTACAAAAAAATGTTACTTTGCTTTTGCTATCTCTTTGCCAGCTCATAAAATATGAAGGAAATTTATTTGAGATTGAGTTAATTTTTCTACTTTCATAGAACAGTGTTTGATTTACAAACAAACCACATTGCAAGTTGCATGGAACTCAGTGTTTACAGTTATTTGATTTGGTTGCTGCTTTTTAAAGAAAAATTGCATCTGTATGCCTTCAGTGTAATCTTGAGTTTCAAGTTTGATTCAGTAAGTAATGTATTTTCACTTGCACTTTTGAAGAAAAGCACAAGTAAATGCTTACTGCTTCTCCTTCTGTCTCTCTTTCTCTGTCTCTCTCTCCCTCCCACCCCTCCTCTCTCTTTGAATATGTACTATATTTCAATTTGAGTTGAAATCTTAGGCAACTCCTTTGTGAAGTAATGGAAATTATATTGTGATCAACATATTTAAGTTTGTGTTTCCTAAGTATGCTGTTATGTTTGCATGCAAATACAAAGCAGTTAGACTAGCAAGAAGAATGCATCATACATAAATTTCACCTTGAAAAAGGAATCATCGTTCCAACTATTTTATAGCCTCTTGTGAATGTTTATAGAATTTATAACAAATGAGCTAGAGAATCTAGGGAAACATTGTTTTTAAAAAATAACCTTAACATTTAACATCATTTATGTCATATTGATTTCTTAGGAGAAGTTTTATAAAGCCAAATTGCCTCTACATGTTTTCCAGTATGTAATATTTGAAAAAAAATTATCCCACTGGCAACAATGATAAGTGAATTTTCATCTAATTCACCCTGGCCATAGCCACTGTCTGGTTGCAATAGCATGAATAGTGGTGCAGGGACAAGGAGGTAGATAGAATCAAGACACAATGCTACATTAGTGGTAGAAGTAGAAACTGGACTCCCCAAATTAGATTCCTCTATTCTTGTAGGCATGGCAGGCAGACTAAATAACAGCTCACTAAGTTTAATTTAGAAATCTGGCTTTCTGTCATTGGTGACAGAATGGAGAACCTTTATACTTTTTGCTTGCTAAGAGTAGAGTTATCAACTACTACTCTGTTTCTCAAACAGAAACACTTTTTTTTTTTTTTTTTTTGGTTTTTTTGAGACAGGGTCTCCCTGTAGCCCCAGCTGTCCTAGAACTCACTATGTAGACCAGGCTGGCCTTGAACTCACAGAGATCCACCTGCCTCTGCCTCCCAAGTGCTGGGACTACAGGCATGCACCACCATGCCTGGCTAGAAACACCCATTTTTTAAGAACTGACCAAGAAGGCCTGTAAAATGGCTCAGCAGATAAACACTTTCCCCAAACCTGATGACTTGAGTTCAATTCCCAGGACTCAAGTGATAGAGAGAATTGACTTCTACAAGTTGGACCCTGTACTCACAGTGTAAGTGCTATGACATGCCTGTCTGTGTATGAACCACATATAACCTAGCCCCCCACATGCACACATATACAAATAAATAAATGTAATAAGATTTGGGTATTTTGGGGGTTTTTTGTTGTTGTTGTTGTTGTTGTTGTTGTTGTTGTTGTTTGAGACATTTGAGACAGGGTCTCTCTACAGCCCCAACTGACTTGGAATTTACTGTGTAGACCAGGCTGGCCTTCATCTCCTAGAGCTCCACTAGCATCTGCCTCCCAAGTGCTGGCATTAAAGGTGTGTGCCACCATGTCCAGCTAATAAATCTTTTTTTAAATAATTGATAAAGTTATGAGATAGGAAAGTCTGAAAACTTATTCCATAGATAAATGTTTTCACAACTCTTCTGCAATCCATAAAGTCCTGTTTGGATATTGGTGTTGCCATTGTTATCTCCGTCTTAGTTCCCCAGTGATGGTTCTGTACTTAGTATGTCCTTGTTCCACTCCCAGATTTTACCAGTTCCTAAAACCAGGCACCTCAGAGGGTGCATCTCATCATGCTTTCCATGCTCCCTCAGCAAGTAGACTCACTGTTTGGTAGGTAGTGCTAGGCTTATGCTAGATGCTGGAATAGCTCTTTATTGTCCTGGTCTAGCCCAGCTTTTAGCTGAATCTGCATATCAGGGCCTGGGATGCAGGGCCTTCCTGGCATTCCTGCCTCTAGCCCCAGGGTAACCAACCCTTCCTTTGTTTCTGTGTAGCATCTAGTCTCAAGTTCTGACTCTTATCTTTTTTCTTTTCTTTTCTTTTTTTAATTTTCTTTTTTGTGAGCATTCTGTGTGAACCCATGAAGAAAACATGGTGATAGTGAACTTCCCTTGTGAATGGGGCTCCATTACTTTAAATTGATATGCTAGTCTGCACGTAATCTTTAAGAATCTGTTGAAATGTTATCTGTTTTCTACTTTCCTCTCCCATATTCTGCCAAAGATACAGCAATTCCTGTCCCTGTCCCTTGTTCAGAGGGCCTATCACTCAGTTCTCCTAAGGGTTTAAGAAAAAAAAATCATTTGTTTTGTCTAGCTAACTTTTTCTTGTTGTAAATATAAGGACAAAACTTTTGTGATTTTCTACGCTTTAAATAGAAGTAGTCCTTGCAGCTTCTAGAACTGTCTGAAGCAAAACATCTTCAAATCTTCCTTTAAAATGTTTTAAAAGAGTTATTTATTTGTTTACTTATTTTGTATGTGACAGACAGATGGACAGCAACAGCAGACCCATGTGCAGTGACATGTGTGGAAGTTGAAGGGCAACTTTTGGGAGTGAGTTCTCTCCTTCTACCTTATTTTTTAGTAGAGTCTGTTGCTATTTCTGCTCCTGTGCTATATGTTATCTTTCAGCTGCTTCTCCTTCCTCTACCTCCCATCCCACTAAAGGACACTAGTGCTGTATTACAGACTGAGTCACCAAATCTGACCTTGGCCGTTTTACTTGGGTTTCAGAGATTGAACTCAGGTCTTCAGGGTTGGGCCACAAAATTTTCAGCCACAAAGCCATCCTACCATCCCAAAAATGCTTTAAATTAAGCTTCAAGGAATTGAAAGAAAATAAGAATAACAAAGGCTTTGCCTACAGTAGCTTTTCTTATCTTCTCAAGGGGTTTCACAGGTCACATATCCAGCTAATATGTTCTAAAAGGGGTATGGGAATTAATTCGTAAAAATGAGCCCTCTCAGGCCGGGTACACGCCTTTAATCCCAGCACTTGGGAGGCAGAGGCAGGCAGATTTCTGTGAGTTCCAGACCAGCCTGGTCTCCATAGTGAGTTCCAGGACAGCTAGGGCTACACAGAGACCCTTTCTCAAAAAAGACAAAAAAAAAAAAAAAAAAAGAATAAAAGAAAAAAAAGATCCCTCTCTGGGCCTTGAATGGGACACCTATACACACCCTTTCCTCCCAAGGTTCAAGAATCTTCATGGAAGAGGAAGCATAAAGATTGTAAGAGCCAGAGGTGCTTGATGAACACTAAGAAACTGTGTTTTCCAGGTACAATAGGGCAGTTTCACATGTGAACCCATATGTGACAATGTACACAAGACCTGTGCATATTGACAAGGTTCCAGGGTATGAATCCATACCCAAGAGCATTTGGGGACACAAATTAGACTCAATAGGCCTTACAGAAATGATAGAGAATATAAACTTGGGGTGGGAGGTAGAGGTGGAGTTGGATCTGAAAGGAGATGGTGAATAGGGTCTCACTATGATCAAAATACACTGTATGAAATTCTCAAAAAAAAATCAAACAATATTGTTATAAAAAATGAGCCTTCCTAGGGCTGCAGAACTTAGGCACAGATCACCAGGATTCAAACAGGGAAGAATTTCATTTGAGAAATTCCTTAGTCAAGTAAAAACAGTTATCGTTTGGCCCTAGAGTATGGGGATCTCCAATCCAAAGAGTGGCTAGCTATGGACATTCATAGATGCTTGAACGAGTAAACCTGGCCACTTGAAGAAATCTGCTGGATAGATTTCTGTGGACTGATGGTCCCAAGTCACTCCTATAAGATGGGTGGTCAACAAAGGAAGCAGCCACATCTTCCTGTTACTGGTTATAACACTTTCACTTCTCAGATAGATAAGAGTACCCTGGTAGGAACTTCCCTTTCCTCTATCTTCAGCATGTCCACAGACCTTTTAAATTTGATTGATCATTTTAACAACTGCTCTTGGATGTTGAAATACATTAGAATACACAAGAGATAAAGACCCTCATCTACAGTGTTTTCCTCCTATAAATAAGTGACAGAATTAAACAAAATAGGTGATAAGGAATAAGTGGTATAGTATTAGGAAAGTTGTATGTGCTGCCAGGGGAAAGGGCAATCAGAAATCATAGGAGTAGTCAGTTGTGGGGACCTAAAGGCCCCACCTTGCATAGGTCTGAAAGGAAGTTATTGGAGGCGCGGCCTGGTTTGCTTTGAAAGTCTGAAGAATACTTCTGCACTGCTGAGGAGTGCATGATCAGCACGTGACCATCCTTAAGATACACCTTCGGGGGGAGGGGGGATTTCCAGGTGCCTTTATAAGCTTTGGAACACCTGTAATAAATGAGTCCCTGCTTGACTAGACTTCCCGTTGTGTCTGAGTGTCCCTGGTACTGGGGGTGGCATGGGCTGGCAAACGGCGTGCTAACTCATCCCCAATCATCACTCCGCGGGGATCGCTGGTTCAAACCCCCAGCAGTCAGAGTCAATTTATTAAAGGTATTTGGTATATAGTTCAGCACAAAGGTGAAAGACCTGAGCAAAGACTTGGAGGACGTAATGGAGTAAACCACACAGATAACCCAGTGAGGAATGTTCCTGGCGAAGGGAACAGTCAGCAGAAAGCCATGAGCAGGAATGTGTTCTCATGCATTACAGAGCAGTAAGAAGGCTGGAGTGGATGCAACGAGACAAGGACAGGAGTGACAGATCAAATAAGTATATGTAGCACAGCTTATTTGCACAAGTTGTTTCTGTTCCCATGCTGACTCCTCCTGGTCAATGAATCCTTTCTTTTTGTATCTGCCTTGTCAAATAAACAAAAAAAGAAACTTACAATGTTTGGGTAGGAGTCACTAGATAGGGACTGATGCAAGAAGACACAGTACAGCCCGAGGTTTGTCAGAGAGCAGTTAATAGAACAACTGCTTCTGTTAGGGTCCGTGACTCGGTGAGTCTCTTCTGGAGAACAAATGCACGAGTATGGAGATGCAAAAATCAAGCAGAGTTTTACTAAACCAGCTAGCTGGGGCCAATCATCCTTCCAGGCCACACAGGACTGGTTAGAGCAATCAACCCTGAGGCAATTTTAGGTAAAGATTATATAGGCTCCCACAACCGTTACACAAAGGCCCGCATTTATACAGCCAATAGTTTCAAAGCAAGCATTTCACAAACCAATAACTTTAAAACAAGAAAAATGTTACAACTCCCTTCAAGTGTCTCAATCGGGGAGAGATGGTTGGTATGTGCCTGGTACGACTCTTTCTTGTTATCATGTGTAAGCAGACATGTCTACATGACATGACACAGAACAGGTCAGGCTCCTGGGGCTGTAGCACTTTGCCTCTATCTCCGGATGCCTGTGTCTCCAGTTGAGTTAACTGGTTACAAGCAGTAAATTCAAACAAGTAAATTCAAACAGTCAATTCAGACAAGCAGTATATTCAAACAAG
>NW_008330357.1:580548-581476 GCF_000622305.1 Nannospalax galili
ACCAAGAGATGGACAGTATCAATCTTTTCCTGAACAAACCTTAGTAGCCTATTTATTATGCAGGGACCAATTGTGACTAGGAGCGACAGAATAATTAGAGGTCCTGTGATAGCTGAGAGGAGAGTTGTAAACCATGGTTTGTGCATAAACCAAGACTTGAACCAGCTTTCACTATTTTCATACTCCTTACGCCTCCTCTCCAGGTCTTTTTTTAACTTGGTCAAAGATTCCCTGACTGCCCCTGTCTTGTCCACATAGAAACACCATTCCTCTTTTAAAGCTGGGCATAACATACCCTCTTTTAGAAGTAGGAGATCCAAGCCCCTTCTGTTTTGTAGCACCACCTCTGATAAGGAAGTGAGAGATTGCTCCAGGTCTGACATCATTTGCCAGAGCTGTTCCAAGTCCCTGTCAATTGCTAGCCTTAGTGCCATGAGCCCTTGCTCTCGTGTTACTAGGGCTGCGATTCCTGACCCTGTTCCAGCTATCCCCACGGAGAAGAGAGTTCTGATGGTTAAGGCAGTAATGGGTTCCCTCTTCTTTCGAAGTGGACTCTGTTTTTCCTCCCAATAGGAGAGGAGGGATTCATGAGAGTGGTATGAAAGACGGGGCAGAATGGCCACAAGTCCACAAAATTCATTATTAGCATTAAATACAGAGGTGGATAGGGCTGGGGTGAGGCCCGTTTTTGAACAGAGCCACCAGCCCGAGGTGGGTATAATCCACTTCCCCTGCTCCCATGGGGTGTTATTACATCAGGAGCATAACTGGCTTTGGGATGTTGGAACTGTGCCTACACACATGCCAGAGGCTGAGACCTGAGCAAGAGTAAGTCCCCATGGTCTCCCATCCCAATAGGTGGGATGAGAGTTGTTGAGAGTATAGGAACTATTTATCCTGATAGCCTCATAAAAGGGTGGGGATCCTG
>NW_008330357.1:583838-584619 GCF_000622305.1 Nannospalax galili
AAATAAGCCACCACTCTCTTCCACGGGCCTAGTTGCTGGGCCAGGACTCCTTTGGCCACTCCCTTCTTTTCATCTATGAACAAAATGAAGGGCTTTTCTGGGTCTGGCAGAGACAAGGCAGGGGCCTGGAGAAGGGCTTCGTTTAATCTGCCAAATGCTTTTTGTTGTTCCTGACTCCACCTCCAATCTGTTCCTTCTCTGGTGGCTTCATACAGTGGACGGGCTATCTCTGCATACCCTGGGATCCAGAGTCTGCAGAACCCAGCTGAGCCAAGGAATTCCCTCACTCCCCGGGGAGAGGAGGGCACAGGGATGGTCAGGATAGTCTGTTTTATGGCTTGTGTCAGCCATCTGGCCCCTTCCGCTATCTTGTACCTCAAGTAAACCACTGACCTCTGGCAGATGTGTGCCTTTTTGGCCCTGGTCCAATATCCCAGGCTGCCCAGTTTGGCCAACAAGTTCTTCGTAGCTTCCATGCACTCTTCATGAGTTGCTGTAGCCATAGCAGCAGGACATCCACATACTGCAGCAGAGTCACATGGGGGTTCCTTTTGCGGAAGGGCTCCAGATCTTGGCTTAGTGCCTCATTGAACAAGGTGGGAGAGTTCTTAAAGCCTCTGTTGCAGTCTTGTCCAGGTGAGCTGCCCTGTCTTCCCCCCTCCTGGTTCTTACCACTCAAAGGCAAACAAGGGCTGACTAACTTCAGCAAGAGGGACACTGAAGAAAGCAACCTTCAAGTCTAGGGTGGTATACCACACATGGGACAGTGACAGGTGGCTAA
>NW_008330358.1:0-829 GCF_000622305.1 Nannospalax galili
AATGTACAATTTATCAAACCTCTTATTTATCTGCATGGGAGAAGGAATATTTATCATCAGCCTCAGAGAAATCTTTTCTTACAATGGCTTTTAGTTTCATACCATGAAAGAAAACATAGCAGGTAGACACTGATGCCAAAGCAGACATAGCATGTCTTGGAAACAGGAATATTACTTGCATAAGGACCTGAATTTGGATCCCCAGCACCCATGTGAAATGCAGGGTGTGGTGGCATGCTCCTATAATCCCAGTACTTGGGAGACAGATCCCTAGGGCTTGTTCCAGACTTATCTAAGCAAATAGGTCTGTGTCAGGTCAGTGAGAGGCCCTGTCTCACTGAGCAACTGAGGAAGATACCTGATGTAGACCTCTAGCCTCCCCGCACACATTGCATGTAACACACACAATACATCTCTCTCTCTCTCTCTCTCTCTCTCTCTCTCACACACACACACACACACACACACACACACACACACACACACACATTATATATGAGGCATTACCAAGTAATACAGACCAATTATGTAGGCCAGTGTCTGAAAGTAATTGAACCTTACTTTATTGTTAAAAATTCTTAGCTTTCTTACTGTTTATGAAGGCGGTCCTAAAAGGAACCCAGGAACCATGTGCCAGGGTGGGGTAGATGCACTTACTTCTTGCAGGATTTGTATCCATTCTCTGAAGAGTGGTCTAAGAAATGGCTGACACTGCAGCTGTGCACACACCTCCCTTCCTCCATGAAGTAGCCCTCTGTGCAGTTAAAGCACCCATGTGCTCCGGCCCCTTCAGTACAAGATACACGCAAGAAACAGAAAGAAAGCCTCA
>NW_008330358.1:2133-3087 GCF_000622305.1 Nannospalax galili
CACCATATGCAGCTTGTAGTTTTGTAACTTAAAAATAAACATAGAATTTACATGATTTCATGTAATATGTTACTAAATGTAAATTGGAAGAGACTAAATATAATCTTTGTTATCAAACTGACGTGACTGAGAGATGTGTATCTATAGAATGCTGCCGCATGGTGCCTGCTTTCTTGGCATCTCTATCGCTCCAGTTTTACATCTGAATTGACCACTCTGCATATGGATTATATTAATTCAGAAAAAATGAAATTTACTTTCCCTATGTTCATTAAAGAAACTGGGGAAGTATAAAAATAAAGTGGGTGAGAAACAAAATTACAAACACTCCGTTAGCATTGAAATTTATCCTCTTCCAGGATTTTATGCAAAGGTATTTTTTCCTGGTTGTTTTTAATCAGTATATAAAAGGTCAACAGTCTCTTGAGGTCAAAAGGTCAACTTAGAAGTCCCTAGGAAAAAGCCAGAAGCCTCAATGCTGAAGGACAACCCCCTGGAAGTGCACATCATCCGTGGAGCTCAATGGACTGAAGTCAACAAAAATCTCGTTCCTTTCTACAGCTCTAGAAAAAAGGACAGTGCATCCAATGAATCCTTTTGTGGGATGAAAAAGCTGTCTCACTTCTCTAAGAAAGGACAGGCCTTCTGAGCTTGGCATGTATTCAGCACGAGATAGAGGCTGTACTGTGCAGGAAGGCATGAATGAAGGGGCAGGCAATAGTGAGCCGCCCCTGAACACTGGAGCCCAGCATAGGAGTGCCTGCATTCCTTCTGGTGTAAACTGACCTGTTCTGGACTACTGAGTCCTTGAAATGAGGCTAGTATTGTCAAGGCACTGAATTTTAAATTTTCATTCAATTTTAGTTAATTTAAGTCTAAACTTGGAAAAAAGAAACTATAGTAGATTCAGTTATTAGCAAACTTCTTAGAACATTTGGAATACAGTAGCTTTGT
>NW_008330358.1:4099-16926 GCF_000622305.1 Nannospalax galili
TCCCTCCCTCCCTCCCTCCCTCTGTTCCTCCCTCCCTCCTTTTATTTTTTATTTTTGAGACAGGGTCTCACTGAGTAGCTATTACATGAGAATTCTATCTCTTCTTAATGGGCAAGACAATCCACTCAAGCCTTTGGGCTGGGCTGATCTTTAAGAAACAACTGTTGTTTCTTTAAACTTGGGTTTTCTTCTCGGCTTGTGCAGCAAAATAACATTTCAGTGTCATCATATACTATGCTGTGATATCTTTATCATGACAAATTAGCGCTCATAAAGCAAAAGGTATCTACAGCCATTTGAGGGCCGCACTGAAGCAGTATCTAACAGGTCTGCCCAAAGACTAATAATCTTGTGTGTCTGTTAATTACAGCTGATAAGGGCCAGTCTCTGAGAAGTGACACGTTAATGCACAGATGTGTTTAGGAAAGGAAGAAAAGATTTTTGTCTGTTGGAAAGAAATAACCCCTCTTCCGAAACTTACTAGTAGTGCCATGTAGGAAATTATTAAATTTATCTCTAACTGAACAAAAAAGGTTTTCTTCTTCCTTTAAAAAAAATTATGTGTCTATGTGAATGTGTCAGTGTGTGGGTATGTGTATGTGAGTGCAAGTCGGGCAGAAGAGGCAGTGCTGGATCCCCTGAAGCTGGAGCAATAGGAAGTTGTGAACTGCCCAGCACAGGTGCTAGGAACCAAATTCAGGTCCTCTGCAACAGCAGTACATGTTCTTAAATGCCCAGCAACCTCTCCAGGCCCACCAAAGGATTTTATTTTCCCTTCGTAGGGGACTACAGTACTTGATCATCTTGGAACCCGTTTGTTTTCTTCCTTATTTCAACATTAACAACTGAAATGTCTCTCACACATGTTTATTTTACATTGATATGAAAGTCATACTTTTGAATCTTTTTAAAGCCTATTTGGCGAGTGTACAAAAGTATGTAGGTCTGGCTGCTATCCTTTGCAAGCTGCTGAGCAGGTTGGCCCGCAGCTGGCACTTGGGAACCTGGATTTAAGGAGCGTTCCTACCCTCTGATGAGAGTAGCTAAAACTGTGAAAACTACACACACGGTTTATGGGCATCATCTGCTTTTCTTTTACGACTACGGAATGTTGGTGCATGCCAGACAGATAGTGTCTACTTGACCAGCTTCCAGTAATGACCCTGGGCACTGAGGCTACTGAAGTTCCCTGGTAAATAAGGTTTCACAATGCTATCACAACCTGTTGCTGAGTAATTAAACATGTCTTGTATAACTGTAGGGAGGGCACTCACAGAAGCGTGCATCTGGATTCCTCTAGACTACCCGTTTTCCTAGGCTGATTTTACTCTGCAGCTTTCTGCTTTAATAAATCTTAGCTGTAATTACATCCCAAATGTTAAGAACACTCCTAGCAAATCACTGAATGGGGGGGTATCTCGAGGATCTTCTGATTCAGCTAGTTACAGGCACTTTTATGTAAAGCTTCTAAAGTATCTCTTAAATAAATTGACTGATATTAAGCAAAGCCCAGATTTCACACAAGAGGAATATGCTTCAAGGTTATTCAAATGAAAACCAAGGTCTTTTTCAAAATGCAAATATCTGAAATCAACTCACTGGTGTCCTGGTACGACCCATCGGGGCAGTGAACAACACAGCTGCTGGTTTCTTCATTCAGGATATCCATATTTGCAGGACAGGCACTGGTCACCATGGTTGCCAAAGCAAGACTCACAGTTGGGTGCACATTTCTGACACCGCTTTTTGTCAGCATGGTAGTGGCCAGGGGGGCAGGTGGAGACACAGATTCTGCATTACAGGATGGTAAGAGAAAAGGTTACTCATCAGCAACTCAGTCCTCAGCACTTGTGTAGGAAAGCTGAGAGCTGTCTTCAGCCTTCAGGTCAGTTTGCAACCAGGATGCCTATATCAAATCCAAAAGGCCAAATGGGTCTGGTAAAGCTTCTTCCTGTGCAGAGAGCAAAGGAGCAATGCAGCTAGACAGCATTACATCCAGCAAGCAAGGGTTTCTTGGTCCTATCATCTTCTAGTTAAGGTCCAGCTCTGTAAAACAAATGATGGCTTGACTTTGAGTCTCAGCAACAAGCTTATATTGCTGATCACAGGGAAACTATATGTGAATCACAACTTTATGGAAAAAAATCACTCTAAAAGGGGTTCTTTCAACTTTTAACTATAATTTGTTATATGGAGGCTGTGTGTGTACATGTGGGTAGATGTGGTATGTTCTTATCCAAATTAACATAAATATAATTTAAGTTTTGTTTCAGAAACTTTCTTCTGTTTAAAAAAAATAACTTCCTTATTTGTCTAAAACAGAAGACAGGGCTTTACTTATTTTTATTCAACAAATATTTATTGAGCGCCAATTAAAAATCAGACATTTTGGAAAAAAAATCATTTTGGAAGTACAATAGTCAACACAAACACTGAGGTGGCTAAGAGCCTTTTTCCTTGAGGAACTTAACTTCCAGCAAAGATTTAAACAGGAACCTGAGCATGGCCGGGTCTCTCTGGCTGCCTGAGCTATGAAGGCACCGTCTCTCAAATACATTTTTGCCTTCAATTGGAGGCAGCGGGTAGGCTGGGCTGGAAGGACACAGGGTAGGTCTGATGGGCTTTATGAGGTCAGGTACCATCGGGCATATCTGCATAGCCAGGCAGTAGCCAGGGCTTAAAGGTACAGGTCCATCGCCATGTCTAAAGTGGAAGAGTAAGAAAAGAGACCATTACCTTTGCCATTTTGTCCCCAACGTGGTCTGGCATGGTGGAGGATGTGGGAACCACCTGTCTGGTCCAGGCTCTGGCATTCTCAGGAAGGGCAAATACAACCAGTGCACAAAATACTAACGGGACAGAAATGACACAGAACTTCACCTAGATAGGATGGTGAGAACTAATACTTGAAAATTGCTAGGAGAGTTGGTTTTAATGTTCTCATCACAAAACTGATGCATATGTGAAAGTGTATGAGAGAATGCACGTTAGATAACTTTAATCATTGTATACTGCCTGCACATTTCAAGACATCATGTGGTATACCATAAATGTAAGTAAATTTTACTTGATAATCGAAAAAGACAAGTTATATGCACAGCTGGTATCATCTCATCACACCTTCAAATGTACCAGAAGACATCTGCAGTCATGACACACAGTCTGTCAACCTGACTGGACTGGGAATCGCCTAGGAGATAAACCTAAAATGTGCTTGTAAGAGTATTTTCCAGAGGTTTCATTGAGGACCCACACTAAATGTTGCAGCACCATGCCATGAACTTGGTTCCCAGACTGAACAAAAAGGAAAAAAAGGAGAAAGGAAGTTCAGCACCAGCATCACTATCTTCTGACTGTTGATGCAATGTGACGAGCTGCCTTACGTTCCCATCACCATGCCTTTACCATCAGATGGACTGTACCCAAAGTGTGAGTCAAGACTCTGTTCTTTAATTTGTTTTGACAGGTGTTTTGTCATAGCAAGGAGAAAAGTAAATAATGCAGAGAACTGACACTGAGAATGGGTTTATCTGCTGTGATAAATCTGACCATGTGGTTTGTAGGTTTACAGGAGGAATATGGAAGAATTTGGAGCTTCAGGCTAGAGAAGCCCTGAAATGCTTTAAGGAGAGCTTAAATGGACCATCCTGGCAGGAATTTAGAAGACCAGAATGCTGAGAAAAACACAGGCAATGGAGGTCCAGCTCATGAGGTTTCAGAGGGGAATAAGGACTGTATTCGGAACTGGGATAGAGGTCACTCATGTTATGAAGAATCTAATTAATTACATTCTCCCTGCATACTGAAAATTTGAGTGAGGCTCAGTTCAAAAGTAAAGGACTAAGTTGTTTGGCAGAGGAAATTTTAAGACAGCATAGCATCTAGGCTGTGGTATGGTCACTGCTTATTACTCTTTGTCAGATCCACGCTGAGGAAAATGTAGAAAAATACGGAAAATGTTAGGTCCAGTGAGGAAAGCAGAGGAAGAGAATTTAAAGCAACAAGCAAGGACAGAGGTGTAATTCCTAAAGAGATACTATCATTAAGGAGAAACCTTGAACTCTTTACTGAGACAATAGGAAAGGTGCCCTGAAGGTAAGATCACACCCATTAAATATTCTTACTTGTGAAAATGAGAGTCCATCTGAAAGGAGACAGACTGAACTGAGAATGCTGCTGAAGGGGTTCCTTGGTGAAAAAGCAACTGCTTATGTTCAACTGCCAAGGCAAGATGCCATTATACCTGTGGTAAATGGGGGTCAAACTACATTTCAAGCTCAGAGAAGAATTTGGCAGCATTGTCCACATGGTGCTGTTCTTTTAATTTTATTTTTTTTCAAGAAATACAGTATTATGGAGACTTGCAACAAGGTTCCAGAAAGTCATCCATGACATTCAAAGTAGGACAAGGTGAGGTTCTCTGCAAAATGGCCCTGAGAGGTATTGTGTGAATCTGTGAAGGTAAAGCCTAAGCTGCAATGGGGAGCTGAGGCTACTGGCGCCACCAGGACTATGAGATGTCCATGAAGGAAAGCTGCAAGCACTAAGCTCTACGAGAGAAGATATCCAGGTAGTAGAAGTTGAGGGGCTGGGATACAAGACTGTTGGAGCCCAAATGGTACCAAGAGTCTCAGACACCAGATATGGAGCTACAGGATTTGGTGTTTGCCCTACTAGGTTTTGGTCTTACTTTGGCCATAATTACATTTTCCTCTATGTCCCCATTCCTTTCTTTCGGAATGGGAATGTATATTTTATATCATTACATATTGGAAGCATGGAACATAGATTTTTATTTTATAGGGGATTACAGTTAAGAGTAAGCATGCAGCCAGGCATGGTGGCATATAACTTTAATCCCAGCGCTTGGGAGACAGAGGCAGGTAGATCTCTGTGAGATTGGGGATAGCCTGGTCTACACACTGAGTTCCAGACCAGTTAGGGCTACAAGGAAACCATGTCTCAAAAAATAAAAAGAGTCAATATGCAGAGACTTTGAAATTTTGAATAATTAGAACTGTTAAGGTTCTGAGAATTCTTATAGATGAACTGAACATATTTCACAGTATAACATGGTTTTAAGTCTTTGAGGATCAGGGGTGGAATATTATTAACAATGATATGTTTTGGTGCTAAGTTGACCAGAAGTAGACCTGTAATGGCTAAATTTCATTGTCAACCTGAATAGATCTGGAGTTGCCTAAGAGACACACCTCTGGCTGTGCCTTTGAGGGCATTTCTAGGGAAGTTTAACAAACAAAGATCTACTCTGAATGTAGGCCAGATTCCCAAACTAAATAAAAAAAAGAAAAGAAGAAAAAGCCAGCTACACACTGATGTTCACTGGTCTCTTTCCTCACTAAGGATGCATTGTGACTAGCTGCCTTAAGAAATGACTACCATGCTTTTCTATTCCACGATAGACTGTGTCTCTTCAATTAAGAGCAAAAATAAACTTTTACTTCCTCAAGTTGCTTTTGTCAGATCTTTTGTCACAGCAATGAGAATAGATTCCCAAACTAAATTAAAAAAAAAAAAAAAGAAAAAGAAAAAGCCAGCTACACACTGATGTTCACTGGTCTCTTTCCTCACTAAGGATGCATTGTGACTAGCTGCCTTAAGAAATGACTACCATGCTTTTCTATTCCATGATAGACTGTGTCTCTTCAATTAAGAGCAAAAATAAACTTTTACTTCCTCAAGTTGCTTTTGTCAGATCTTTTGTCACAGCAATGAGAAAATCTACATGCCAATTTTGCATTGTGTAACTCAGTATGGTTTTACCATCGTGAATGACATGGTCAGTGGGACTCAGCAGGTGCATCTTTGCTGTGCTTAGAGTTTTGTAGGGGGACCTGGGAAGATGATGATATCGAAGCATACTCTATGTGGTTGACCTTACCGGAATGCCAGGGGCACTTGTGTCATACTATGAGGAACTTGTAAGAATGTGGCCTCTTACCTGGTATTATTTTTCAGCTTATAGTAGTAGTGCAAACAGTCACTGCAGTGTTCTGGTCCTGGCCCGTCACAGCCAACTTCACTGCATTCAGGATCACAGGGACCTTTAGAAGTTGGAAAAAGAATATGATTCTAGTAGGTCAGTTTTATCCTGACTTTGGAATAGAATGATATTTTACTTCCTTGCCTCCCAGCAGCAACAATGTCTTAAAGATGGAGAAATAATGGTCATTGTAACTATAAGTCCAGAACTGAACTCTTGACTTTAACTGGCAAAACAGAGTTGCATAAGTGTCAAGAATGTAAACTGTAGGCATGGCCTGGTCTTCAAAACACATACAGCTGTTTTGGGAGAGAGAGCAAGTGCTTCAGTTTCAACTGAGCAGTGCCACTGTAGCAAATGGGGAAAAATCAACTGCAGTTGCTCAGCATAAAAATATGGTATTTACTGAAAAATGAAGTTATCTTGTTGACAAAAAGGTTATTATCCAACGCCTGGAGCAGATGGTGTGTCTTGTCCAAGATGAGTAAAGCCAGTGAGCACCTCTGAAATGCTGTGGTCATCAAAAAGCATTGTGGCATCTGGCACAAGCTGATCAGTATTGTCTTGGATCACAAAGCAGGTTCGGGATGTATAGGTGGTAGACTTAAACTTATGTTTTATCTAAAGACCAATGGACAACTCAGTAACAACAGAAATGAAATACAAATTCAAAACTAAACCAGCTTAAAGACTTCCATACCTGGAAGAAAGGCTCCTAATTTCTCTTCCTACATAGTCTTCGGAGTAGAATGAGGAAGAATGGACAGTAAGGAAACAGACAGCATGCTAGAAAGACAGGGCTATTTTGTGACTGATGAACAGCATCGTGACGGCCTGGGTTACGTAACGTACTTACATAAGTTTTTACTTTTTTCTGATCTACCTTTTGAGGTACTGGGTCTCACCATTTTCAAGTACTTTCCCACTAAAAATTCTTGTGATTTTAAATATAATAAAAATTTTCTGAAATATGCAAATGTAGGTTAAGGCATCAGAAGTGATTTGAATTCTACTTGCTTTAATCAAAATGACTACTGACCCTTCTAAATTCTCTTTTAGTCATTTTGGAACTATGTTCTATAATTATTAAATTACACAAACAGAAGATGTTAGAACTCAGGTAGAAGGACTTAGAAAAGATCTGGTAGTCATTTTGTTGATGAGAACACTGATTCTCTAAGCGTTAAAGTGGCTTTTCCAGTATGAGATGGCTTGGAGACTTGGGAACTAGCTATGTCCAGAGACTTGATTCAATTTGTCTTACAAAGAACAGAATCATGTACCTGAAATGATCTCGTGGTCTGAATGGAATAAGTCATTTCAAAATACTGAGGGCTTGAAATGTCTTCTTGATTAATTGCAAGAGTCTTTTGATAGTACTGTTTATTTCTATTTTCCTGAGGGCCTTAAATCAATTTTCATATCAAATTTCACAGCTAGTACAACTTGAGATTGCTTAGCTGTCCACCACTGTATACCAGGGAAGTGAAAATTGTGTGTGTGTATGTGTATGAGTTTAGTCTGCTGTGGGTCTCAAAGGCTTTGAGGGATCTGATAATGTCATCTCTGCTTCTAGTCAGGTTGGCTTCTAAATGAGGGTTGAAAAAAATAAAAAGAGCTGTGGGTCTCAAAGGCTTTGAGATTCAAAGAAACAGTATAGGGATCTGATAATGTCACCTCTGCTTCTAGTCAGGTTGGCTTCTAAATGAGGGTTGAAAAAAATAAAAAGGAATGACAGCTCCAAAGAAAATGAGTCATGGGTGGCCTTAAATTTTCATCAGATGATATTTTACAAGTATGAAAAACCGTAAAGTGTTTATTTGTGAAATATACCAAAGGGCTCTGAATGACAGGTTCACATGCTATGTTATTTATTTTATAATCTTGGCCTGTCCCAGATGCAGTCTAGCATTGTAAATTTCAGAATAATAATGAAATAAAATTGACTTTGTTTTCTTACAAATGCCAATATCAATGCTTTAGAGATGTAATAAGAAGAAACACAAAGATAAATTATTATGTTTGGAATTTTAACATCACCACTCAATCTGATTTAGAAATTCTCAAAACTGAGAAACGAGTAACAGGCTTCTAGTTAATAAAAATGGTGCATATAAACTGTAATGTGATGAGCTTAGAGCGAAACAAGACAAAAGCTGTCATACTCTAGCTCTGGTTAGTTCAGCTGATCTTTATTATCCAAGCATGCTGCTGGTTCTAGGATACTGCTTATTTAGAATTAAAGGAACTACGTGCACACTTGAGATACGCTGTTCATGTGATTAGTGAAGAATGTTTATTGTGGTTTCTAGAGAAGAATACCTGAACTGCAGGAACAAGACTCTGCTTATCTGAAAATATACATTCTACTTATGAACACTTCTCCAGCAGCCAAAGCTTTGTCCAGGCAATGTATCATAATTTAGAAGGACAGGATGCAGCTAGAAGTGGTAGCCCATGCAACAAGACAGGATTCAGAATTACAAATAAATAAACCATCTTGGAAAATTAACTCTAAAACACATATATGAAGGAGAAAATTGAACATATTCAGATATAAGAAAAAGTTGCAGTGAGAAATCAATCCCCTAAATACTAGCATGTACAACAAGAAAGTATGTAATAATTTCCACTACAGAAGCAACAAGGCCATAAATACTTAGGTATAATAACCAGAAGAAAATTATATAAAGTTAAAAGATTTCAGTTCAATGGGACATAGTCTGCTTTATGTGGAAAGACTTTACTATTGTAAAAACAAGTCTTCCCATGGGAATGTATGCAAATTCAAATTAATTTCAAATGGGAAATTAAAATGACTTAATAAATCATTTAAAAATTCATCCGAAGAATAGTAGGACAATGATTTCTATGAAAATGGGAAGCAGATGTGAGAAATATTAAAATACACTGTAAGGGTTGAAGGTACATCTGAGAGGTAGGACATGCTTAGAATGTGCCAGGCCC
Organism: Nannospalax galili; assembly: GCF_000622305.1. Lineage (NCBI taxonomy): Eukaryota > Metazoa > Chordata > Mammalia > Rodentia > Spalacidae > Nannospalax > Nannospalax galili. The sequence continues at coordinate 13,071 of NW_008330358.1, forward strand.
TAGGTTCAATCCCCAGCACAGAGAGGAGAGAAGGAAAGGGCAAGGGGGGAGGAGAAGAAAGAGAGTGAGAAAAAAAATCAAAATTAAAAAACAAGCATAGGTGGTATCAATTTAGGAATTATGACAATGATGAATTAGAAATGGTGGATTAGTAGAAATTCTGATATAAGAACTCATTATATTGTAATGAATGCATGATGGTTATAAAAGGAGAAACTATTCAACCATGAAAATTTGTTTGGAAAGTTTAAAGATAGTTTCAGTGTGCACTATATACAACAGACCAATCCAGATGAATTAAAGGCCAACTGGAGAGACCCAAAGAGATCGCTTAGACAAAGCATGAGACTATTTAGCTGATATTAAAGTCTCTAGTAGTGTTTTCTGTGAACAACATAGAACAAAGTAAAAATTCACACATGGCAAATGACAACTGAGTGTATATTTTCAGGAGTCATGAGACCGCATGAAAGACAGTCACTTACAGAGCTCATTAACTTCAGAAAGAATGCCTGCCACCTGGTAGAAAATGGGTAAAAGAGCTACAAGGGAAAACGTTTTGCTTTACTAGCAAGCACAGCTATAAACATTTTACAATATTCTCTGTTTTCTTCGTACTGTTCTTTCTAGTTAACGCTGGCAAGAATGGGTGCAGCAAGCACCATGGCTGCCTGGTGTGGTGATCGGCACAGCTGTCCAGATAGCACTGTGAAAGAATGCTTCCAAATCCTCAAACCCATTATTCCCTTTGCCACAGCAATCTCAGAACAGAATCCATCTGAAGAAATAGTTAGGGATGTATGCAAAGACTGTTGAATGCTGTTCATCTAAACCTGTTTAAAACAGTGTACAACTCTAAGCAATCTGTCTCAGATTACGGGCAAAACACATCATAGTATAATCATAGAATGAACTATATATGTAGATGCCACACACAGACATCTGAAGAGATGAGCTTATTAATAAACCAATACCCACGAGTATCTGGGGGACAGAAGAAAATAACTGAATATGGCTAGACATTGGGTATACTGCATTTTCTAGCAGATCTTTGAAGCATATTACATCATATCAATTACCTCACATGCTGAGAACCTGCTTGAGCATTGTTTTAAATTAATTATACTTTAAGTTAATTAATTTTTTATGTATATGAGTGTTATGCCTGCATGTGTGTAAGTACACCCATGTGGTGCAGTGCCCACAGAGGACAGAGAGGATATTGGAGCCTCTGGAACTGGAGTTATGGCTGGTTGTTAGCTGGGATCTGAACTCAGTTCTTCTGCAAGAACAGTTGGTGCTCTTAACCGCTGAGCCGTCTCTCCAGTCCCTGCCTGAGCATTCTTAAGCTGTGTCCAACTTACCTGCATAATCTTCTGCACCACAGTCATCTGTTGGGTCTTCAACTCGGCTGTAGCGGAAACGCTCCACCTTAGGAAATTTGTTCTTTGGGGAGTATGGCTGTATAGAGGTGCCATAGAAGACCAAAGACCATTCTTTCAATTTACCTTGAGAAATTGTAACAAAACCACAGCATGAACAAATAATAACTCATTAAATATTTCGCTTCTTTAAGTCCTCATACCAGAAAGAGCAACAGCAGAACCCTGGGATTGCTAGGAATTGTGCCCGATACAGGGCTATAAATGCATATTCCACATCATCTGCAGAATCAAATATTTAACAATTCAAGCACTATGCATTTACCGAGCACCCACAACAGGAAGAGTGGGAAATAAACATAACTGAGATGGCCCGATCAAGGGATGAATTTCAAGTTACAAGTATTAAGAGAATACCAGAATGTTTAAGAAGGCTTTGCTGCTCTAGGTACCAAAGTCTTACTTGAGATTTTTAGATTAAAAAATATATTTTATTTATTATTTTTATGTGTATGAGTGTATTGCTTGTGTGTATATAAATGCACCTCTGCTGCACAATGCCCACTGAGGTCATTAGAGGGTGTCGAATCCCTCGGAACTGGATTACGGATGATTGTTAGCCATTGTGTGAGTGCTGGGAACCAAACCTGGGTCCTCTACAAGAGCAGCCAGTGTTCTTAACTGCTGAGCCATTACTCCAGCTCCTTTTTAAAGATATTTTTATATCATCTGATGTGTTAATAAGTAAAACAATTCTTTGTTCTACCTAATTCCTGAATCGGCCACTCAATAACTGATCATACTTTTATGATTCTAAAGATGCTGCTACCTAATGTGATAGCCACTAGACATACTTAGCTGTTTAAATATAAATGAATTAAAAATAACTAAATTAAAAGTTTCAATTCCTTAAGATGGTACCCACATTTTAAGTGCTCCATGGAACTTGATAATAAATCCCATTATTGTAGAATGTTCTCCTGGGCAGTGATGGCTTTAAGTACCCCTTACTTACACTCCTGTAAGTTACCCCAATAAGCATATTGGTTCAGCAAGCTAGACTTGGGTGGAATTTTCTTTGGTCTTTTGTTAGGGCCCTCTCTCAGGAAAATAGATGTTTGCTCATTCTCTGTAGAAAATATACCATTTGCTAGCCTGGGAAAAATAAAAACTCAAATTCTTCTAAATGTACACTGCATTCACATAATCCAATACTCTTTTAATTTCATAATGAATAAATCTTTGTTTCGTTAATCAATTAATTAATTAATTGGATGTTTCTGTATGTGTGGGATGCTGTGAAGGTTAGAGGACAATTTGTGGGGGTCAGTTCTTTCCTTGGTGGATTCTAGGGATTGAACTCAGGAAGTCAAGCTTGGCAGCAAGCACATTTAGCCTACTGAGCCAGTCCCAAGTTTAATAATTAATTCGGGCTGCCATAAGTCTAGAACCATGGGTAATTCTGTGACACACTCAGCTTTTTCTGATATGTGCTGAGCTAGTAAAATGGGTTTATATGTGGTCTGCTCTTGGCCACCTTTTGTTTGGTAACGGACATGTTTTTTAACAAATGGGAGTTGGGGGGGTGCTCAAGGTCAGACTCCTAAGCAGCATGTGTTGAGCAGTGAGGAGTGCATGATCACTGGATGTAGGTGACTGTCTGATTCTGGGGGGAATCTTCCTTTCCTTAGGCCATCTGTTAGTATACTGATGGAACATATAACCCAGGACACCAGGCCATCCAGTTCTTGGATCACCTGAAAGCCTGGTTTATTTTGGTAAAAGTTTACCCTTATAAATCGCTCCCAACAGCACTGCCTCCAGGTTGATTATGTTCCCTTCGCCATGTTCCATAAGCCCACTATGGACATCCTCACTGGGCAATTCATCTCTAATTTTCCTTACTGGGTAACTTTATTTCTTCAGCATCTTTGCCATGATGCACATGGGCCATCAATTCTCTACAACGTTTTCTATTTGCTAAATTATGTAGATTTTTGAATCGATACTAAAACATGCTGTTAGGAAAATAGCTGTGAAAATACAGAATCCATCCTATTTGGTAACACATAAACAGTCTGCATGTTCCCCCTCTGTCCATCCATCCGCCCACCGCTCCTTCTCTTTCCCTCTCTTCCCATCTTCCTTCCTTCTACAGGGTGTAGCTCTATGATCCAGTCTGGCCTTGATCTTGCTGTGATTCTGCTGGGATTCCAGGTGTAAACCATCATCAACATGCCCAGCTAAACATTCTATAACTGCATATGATTCTACCAGAAAATTTGTCTAGAAAAATTTTATATGTCCAACTGAATTTTTAGCAGCTAAAGAAATCTCTTATGAATCAGAGACAAAGACACCTGCCATGGGATTGTGTGCTCTAGAGACAAGGAGAGAACTGGGTTCAAAGCCACCCAAAAATGGAAAAGACTCTGACTAAAGGTGTGACTCACCCTGAAATGAAAGAGTAGAAA
>NW_008330358.1:18276-25793 GCF_000622305.1 Nannospalax galili
TGTAACTAAAACATAATGGCCAAAAATGGATCTCCCAGAACGAGTAGCTTTCCTTGATACACAGGCAAAATGCTGGGAAGCCTGAACATTATCCCCACATTCTTCCCAGCACCTCTTCTGCTTGATGCAAAAACCTTTTCTGAAAAATAATTACAGAATGTCTGTGTGATTTATTCTTAGTACATGGCTAGAGCTGGATGTAAGTCCTGAAGTGTACCTTAGGTCTGGGCTTTCTGCAAATGGACAGAGTACTGAGGAGGGCATTACTGACAGCTGTAGACCATCTACGGCGGGAAGCTGTGCGCACACTAGCAAATGCAGTCTCCCACTCTGCTGCTGCATTCTTCCCCTCATGATCACAAACAACCCTCACATACTGACCTGGTGCAGCTAAGAGCCTCAGAGGACCCGAAAGGACCCGTTAATACTCTAATTTCCACACTCTGTATTAAGATGGATTTTATTTTCCTTTGGTAGTAGCCAGATTAGTCTAGTAGAAGGTTTAGCCTAAATGCAGTGTCTTGCTTGAACTGAAAATTAAACTGAGTGACAAAGTAACTAAGGAAACCTAGCTCTTCCTGTGAAGAAATATGATTATGATTCAGTTTAATCCATCGCAGGCGAACAAGGTTGGCTTGTTTACAAGGTACAGAAAGCTGGTTAGCTGTGAAGCTGCCAGAATCTGTCTTTTATTTACACCTAAATATTTATTGTTTATTTTTTACCTAAGTATTCATTTTTTATTTCATATTCTCAAATTATTTCCTTTTCTGCTGTTACCTTGAAATTTGGAGTACATGTGGATAATTTAAAATGTTTATGAAATGAATCACACACAAACCAATGATGCTGATACAGGACTGCTGTCATAAGGTGTATGTGACATGTCCCTTGAGGTTTATGTGCTAGAGGCTTGGTCAAGTACAATGCAGTTAAGGAAGTGGAACCTTTAGGAGGTGGGCTCCAGTTGAAGGTGGTTAGGCCAGGGTGCTCCAGCCCCAGGAATATGTTGGTGACAGTCTCAGAGTGAGTGGTTCTTGCAGGAATGAACTAGTACTTGAGAGAGTGGGTTGCTATATTAGCTTTCAGAACTATGAGCTAAATAAGTCTTTTCTTTTTAATAAAGTTAACAGTCTCTGCTTATTTTGTTATAGTAAAACAAAATAATCTGGGACAAACATGAAGCATCAATTGGCAGAAATACGGTCTACCATTTTCTTCTAAAAAACAAACTGGTTAATCAGAAGGGAGTTCTTACCTGGAGTCTTGAAATTCCTCAGCTGAGAAGGAGTATCATAAACTTCAAGGATCCAGTCACCAGCAGCTCGTTCTCCCCAGCAATGGATGGTCATGAACTCCCAATTTTTGAACCCTTCCATGGAATGATCAAACAGCCTGAAAAATCATAAGAATGTGTGTGTACGTATGCGTGTGTCATTCAAACTCTGGTGAGGATACAATCAAGAGTGTGACCCTTTGTGTGCCTATATACTGAACTTGTCTTTATCCTGGACATCACAGATGATCAGATCCTTACATAACATCACTGTTACATAACAAGTAAGCAGGCCCGGGGCTGCCATGCAATAGCAGATCTGGAAGGGCTAGCCATTTAGATAGCAGGGAAACTAGGCTAAGACTCTACCCACAAGACTGACAGTAAAGTGCTGTGGTGCAGAGCAACTGGAGTCTCTTATATTAGGAATCTCTCATATTAGTGATGAGAGTGCAAAAACAGTACAGAAACTCTGCAAAACAGCTTTAGAGTTCTGATAACATTAAGTAAACAGTCAACACAAAACTCAACAATTTCTGTTCTAGATATTGATCCAAGTAAAATGAAAAAAATATATCCACAGAAAGAAGTCCACATGAATGCTCGCAATTGTCAAAAACTAAACAGTGGTTAGAGAGATGGTTCAGTGGTTAAGAGCACTTATTGCTCTTGTAGAGAACCCAGATTTGGTTCCCAGCACCCACATCAGGTTACTCACAACTGCCTGTAAGTCCAGTTACAGGAAATTTGATGCCCACTTCTGGCTTCTAGATGTACCTGCACACATGTGGTGCACATCAATGCATGCAGGCACACACATATGTAAATAAGTTAAAAATAAGTCTTTAAAAAACCATAAACAATTCCAGTGACCACCAACTGGTAGACTTATTTATTCGAATATTAATTAATAATTAATTTATGCATATATCTCTTTCTTTGTGCATGTGTGTATGCCTGTGAACACATGTGGAGGCCAGAAGAGGCTGTCAAGTGTCCTCCCCTTTATTTTCTACCTATTCCTTTGGAGGCAGGTCCCCTCCTGAGTCTTGGGCTTGCATTTCTTTTTCTCAGCTAGCCTGGAAGCCAAACTATCCTCTTGTCTCTGTCCCTTTTGGAGCTGGGGTTACAGGCATTTGAGGGAACACCTGGCTTGATACATGGGTGCTGGGATTCAAACTTCAGCCCTCATGATTGCAGAGGAAGTGCTCTGAACTGCCGAGTCCTCTCAAAAGTCCCCATAAACGGGCAGATAGGCAAACAAGGTATGGCATGTCCAAAGAATGAAATACTGTCCAATAGTAAAAAATGAACTCCTAATATATACCACAGGAATGAAGTTCCAAAACACCATTCTAAATGAATGATACCAGACACAAGACTGTGTGCCGAGTGACTGGAGCCATTCACATTCTAGAAAAGACAAAGTGTAAGAAAAGAGATTGGTAGTTGCCAGGGACTAGGGAAAGTCTGGGAGAACTTTTGCAAGTGACAGACCTTGGAAGGAATGGTATGCAGTCACAGCTGGACAGGTTGTCAAAACTTAGGGTTAGTCTCATAAAGGTCAAGAGTCTGCACACTAATTTGATCTAATTCAAAGAGTTATGTCTGTAATCCCAGCTGAGATCCTGCTTTTTCCAGTGCTTCCAAGTTTTATAAGTTCTTAATTCCTCATATGAAATACTTTCTGCTTAAAATAATTATAGCGATGTTCCCTATGATGGACTATGGAAGACACAAAATATGCAGAGAACTAAAATAAATACAATCCTTACTGAGAATAAAGAGGTGTTATTTTTATCTTCCATACAACACTACCAAGTAAATATCCAAAAGACATAGAAGGCATTTTTCGTTAAGATGGAATAGATGCTGAAAATGGAAAAGTGGAGCATGGTTCAGATTTTTCTTTTAGCACCTGAAAATTATGTGCATCTATTACTTTATTAAAAATGTAACAAGAGCTGGGCATAGTGGTACACTCCTTTACTCCCAGCACTCAGGAGGCAGAGGCAGGTGGATCTCTGAGAGATTGAGGCCGGCCTAGTCTACATAGTGAGTTCCAGACCAGCTGTGGCTAAATGGGAGACTCTGTCTCAAAAAGACAATATAAATAGCAATATCAACATCTATCTATCTATCTATCTATCTATCATCAATCTATCTCCTTATCTTCCTATCTCTATCTATCATCATCACAAGATAATAATATACTGAGAGAAGACAGACAAAAGGGGGGGATGGCTCTAGCACAGTCTCACGACATAGGTTCAGCTACTGCCATTCATTCAGTGGTCACAGAACACAGTCAATTTTCTCTGCTTATTTTATGTTTGCAAAGTAGATTGGTGGCTATGTGACTGTTTATGAGGATCTTCCTCTTGCGAGAAAATGTGTATTTCTAAAAAAACCAAAAAGAATTATTTTCATCTCCTTAAAGATTAACGTTAAAAATATGATTTGGAAAAATATTTGTTAATGTGTTTGGAATGCCCTCTCAAATAGTAGCTGAATTCTGAAACTGAAGTGTTCAGTGCACATGTTTGGATCATGTCTAGATAAATGGCTGAGGTAGCAGTATTTCCTAGAGAAAGGTAATAAATAGAAAAATCATCACCTGTATGTTCCTAGGCCCTTGCAAGAAAGAAAAATGAAAAGTATTAAGCAGTTTTGTCCATATTTCTCATGGTCAACAATTCCAGAAAGTCCGAAAAATAAAGGTGAATGGGGTCCTTTACTTGAGGACAGCTCAGTTCAGTTCTTTGGAATATGCAGAAGTGCTTTGTTATTTTTCCTGTTGGAATTAATGGTAGGCAGTAATTTTTCAATCCTAATCTGCATGTGAAGCCCTCTCCTTCCATTTTAGAGCATCATATCTATAAAGGTTAACTCTTTGAACAGAGCTGGGTGACAGTCCAAAAGGAATCAAGTAAATGAAACTAGTGTCTTCTTCACAAGAATGTTTCTCACTGTGACTGAGCCTCAACAGATTATGAATGATATATGTTAAGGAGATTCTATAATCTACTGCGCAACAGGGCTCATTTTGTAAGTTTATGGCTTAAAACTAGACTTCCCCATGTGACTGACTCATCTCCACATAGTCCTCTAACATCTATGTGGGATGAGTGTAAGGGAGAGACACCAACCAGGAGACAGGGAATGGGAGCTGTCTCAGATGCTATCAAAGGGAATATATTGGGAGAAAGAAAATCAGGTTAGAACCACTTCCTTCCTTACATTCCACAGCTCCAACTTGAACTCTGATTTGTTGAGCCCACTGTGCCATTTGAAAGCAATGAAGCAGGAACTTGCCAGAGAACACCTCTCCAAGAGTACTGAACTGGAAAGCAGTTCTCAAACAGTTTAGACAGGACATTTAGCTCATGGCCTCACATCAAAACCTGCAAACGTCTTAAGGCAGCTGTCACGTGAGCGGCAGCCTTGTTTCCATAAGGGCAGCCAAGTTTTAATTACTTCGGGGTCAGTTTCTGGATGGATAGATGAACAGCCCTGCTTCCCTCGCCTGGGATGTTTTGTCCACCTGTGAAATCAATCCCTTTCTACCAAGCACTTTCAGATCACGTTTAGAATAAAAAATTAAGTATGGCCCGGATGCTAACTAGAGATTCAAACAACTGTCTCAAAACCCTACAAATTTACTTTTGTCTATACCTATACAGTTAAGCGGCTTTTTGGCCTCTTCACTTTACACAGAGTTGGAATGTCCATACTTTCAAGTGAATCTAAGAGCCGTGAAGAACGGTAATGCAGCCAAATGCAAGAATATTTTGCTGAGAGTTGATGGGTAAAGAAACAGACAAGGACTGTGGTCATGTCAACTAACTAGGAGTATGTATCTAGTCTCACTTGTCACTCATAAGGAGCAATACTGGAAGGGGTCCTGTGATTCAAAATTGATTCTTATTCAATATTTTAATAATTTTTCTATTTTAGTAGTGTAATTAAAAACTGCATTGTTTTGCATACAGGAAAAGGTAATGTAGCATGCAAATTACCTTGTGTTGAAAGGAATGTATTGGTCCATAAAACAAATCAGGTGCTGTGAAACAAAGCACATGTAGTAAAGATTCTAAACGGGTGTTTCCCTTCATCAACTGAAGAGTCTAATGCCCCATTTGAACACCTGTGCTATGTCCACCGCTGAGAGAGCCGACATGACATCATCAGAGTGAGCCATATAGCCACAAACCAGAGACAGTGTGCACAAAGCCCTGAGTAGATTAACTGCATGTCGGGATCCACTTCTGATGCAGTGGAAGTCAGTTCTGTCAAAATTGACTTTATAATTGTGGGCTCGATGAAATGATAGAGGCCCTGGTACAAATTACATACCCACTTATTAAAATGTTGCCGCAGTCCTTCCCTTATGAATGGTTTTCAAATAAATTACTTTGGATGAAGCCTGTTAGAGAGCCTGCCATTATGTGTAGTACATCAGGAAATAACTCATAATTACTGGGAGCTTTCTTACGCCTTTCACTTAGAGTCTAGCCAATGTATCAAGGCTATCATACGCTTCCAAGATGGCATGACAGCTAATAACAGGCATTTTATAAGTACTGACATAGAATTATTTCTAAAATTGCAAATGGCCTTAATTTCAGAATCACCCTGTGCCATTCATACAGTATTTATCACTACAGAATTACAACATCAGACCTATATTCTTGGAAGGTTCTCTCTCTTTTACTTTTTTAAGTACCTCCTCAACCATCCAAGGTACAGCTTTTGACTGCTCTAAGCTCTCACTGAGAGCAATCATAACAAGGTGTTTGCTTCTGATGGTGGATATTTAAAACACATTACTTGGTACCTTCTGTTCCTTACTTAAATCGTTTTATTTAAGAAATGTATTAGGGGGCCGGAGAGATGGCTCAGCAGTTAAGAGCACTGATTGCTCTTGCAAAAGTTTCAGGTGAGATCCCCAGCACCCACATGAAGGCTAACAGTCATCCGAAATTGAGTTCCAGGTGATCCAATGCACTGTTCTCACCTCTGTGGGCACTGCATGGCACGTGTGCACTTGCATACGTGCAGGCAATACACTCATACATATATGAGTATAAAAATAAAAATAATAAATAAAATATTAAAAAAGAAATGCATTGGTATTTCTAGAGAGGCTTAGAATATCTAAAAGGGAATGTTTTTTTCTTAAGTTTCAACATGCATATTATGAAGTCCTGCGTTAGCTCCAAACACGTCCTTGTATACGGAGGGTTTCTCTTGCTAAAGATTTATTCCATTTTAGAGTAACTGATTTTGTTCAGTCTGTTTTGTATTATAAATTCCTCTGTAAATTACTTGCACAGCATCTAAAACACCACATATAAGATATTTTGTAACACAAAAATAAGAAAATCTGGGTGATTAAAAATCAGGGCTAAGGTGTGGTCTATGGACAGGCGGCTCCCATCTTAGCTAGTTTATTAGAAATGGGACTCCTTGGATCTCACCCCAGAACTATAGAATCAGCATGTCTGAGCAGGGCCCAGGCATCTGCGTTTGATAAAGCCGCTGGGTGGGTGTTTTGAGAAGCACTGTGTAAGCAGGGAACCACTTAGCAGCACTTACCACGCCAGGCATGGAGCTAAGCAGTCACTGCACATTACCTTATCTAACACTTGCACAGAGCCTGTTAGTTATTTCTCTACTGTTACTTATTTCTCTAAATTCAAACACAGACATCAGAGAAGTCAGGAGACACGCAGTAGTCCTGCACAAACCAAAAATGTTTTTTCTTTCAATGAAAGCAGCGGGTTCAGTGCAAAAGTAGTTTTTACTGTAAGCTACAAATGCAATTTACGTTCCATGAAGTCTACAAATGTCAACAGTTTTCCATTGAATATTTACGACAGTGACAAAAACAATGAAAACATAATCATCAAAACCTGTGGGTTTTGTAGACTAGAAATTGTAATTTCTCTGTTTTTGAGTCTGTAATTAGGCACAGAGCTATGTTTCCATAATCACATTAGGACAGGAGGCAAAGTTGCAGTTTTCCTTTTGCAGCCCAAAAGTGTGACAGAGAGCCAGTATATCTAAGCTAAATGTAAAACTCAGTAACTTGGGAGCAGGATAGATTTGGAGAGGTTGGTTTTTCATAATTCTAACAAATGTATTTGGTGAGACCAAGTTTTGTTTGAAAAATTTGTTCACTGAATTTGTGTGTCATGTTGAAAGTGCTCTTATCTAAATGTGTTTTCAAAGGACTCAA
>NW_008330358.1:26388-32243 GCF_000622305.1 Nannospalax galili
AAAGAAATTCCTCACTGAAATGTCATGGAAAATGAGAACCTGTGGGAAGTATCACAAAAAGAAGACCTGGGGTTGGGGACAGAGGCTTGTGAGTTTGAGGTGAGCCTGGTCTACACAGTGAGACCGTCTCAAAAACAAAAACAAAAAAGCCTTGCAGGAGTCTCCACACTGGCTGCCAGGCTAGTTAGCATGCTCGAATTCCAGGTTTGGGTATAGTCACACCTCACAGAAGGGGAGGGCACTCAGATGGGGAAAACTCTGCCACCAGAGGTGTATGTACCATCTCTAACCACTTTGAAATTTTAATTCCTGCTTTTAATATGTGATCTTTGCTTAAGATGATCTTCTTTGGGAAACTTTTCTTTTTTTTTGTTTTTTTAAGACAGGGTCTTGCTATGGTAGCCCAGGCCTGCCTCTGAACTCACAATCTTCCAGTCTCAGTCCCTTCGATGCTGGGACTACAGGCATGTACCACCACGTCAAGCTAAATACAGCTTAGACGTCCCGTGTGGGAACTATCCGCTGCTCTTCTGAACAACCTTGGGCACCCTGACTCCTCTGAACCCTGCCATATTCACCTCTTCCTTGAGGCAAAGGATTGCCTTGGAGACCAACCAGAAAGCGGCCAGGAGCACAGCAGGTTTTCCTTCACCCTCTCTACCCCTTTTTGTACTCCTTGCTCTCAGCTCCCCATCCTGGAACTGTGCTTTGAATCAGGGCCAAGGTGATGATAGTACATGAGGTCTCTTGGCCACTTGGCTATAAAGAGGTATTAAGTGATTTCCTTTAATAAAGTGGAAGCCTCAATATGCCAGATGAAAAGAACACCAGATGAAACTTTCTTTAGCTGCTGAGGTAGGAGGGATACAAGCAGCATCAAGTACAACAATGGGAGAGACCCTGAGTGGCTTTGGGATCAGGTGCAACTGTTTCACATTTAAAGGGCCAGCTGCTCAAACCAATGTTTTTTTGGGGAGCTGTAGATAGATGAATCCCTAACATCCCTTCTATCTCTCAGCATCTTTGGCTTGCTTCAAAGTCGCTTCTGCTGCTTGTGTAACTTCAGAACTCAGAAGGAGGACATGCAGGGAGTATCCTTTAAGATGCTGCAGAAGACACTGCTGAAAACTTGAATGGGGAAGGCTACGGCAAGCCTCTGGAGTACAGGTCAAGGATGCGAGCTTTGCAGCACTCTTGCACTCAGCACTTTGCAAAGAGCAAAGCAGATGTCAACTGTGGAGGAAAACATATGGGCCTGAAGCCTTGCAGGGTCACTGGCTTCAGGCCCATGTTTTCCTCAGCACACAGGTTTCCTCACTGAAGTCATCTTGGGAGGTCAGGAATAACCAGCAAAGGGCAGGAAGAAGCCAGATAGGCAGAAGAAAAGGAGTTTTCCAAGCAAACAACAACAGCAGAGAGGCTGGTTTTCCACAGGCAGGGGTGAAGTTGGGTAACAAGAGTTGAATAACAGTATTTTACCAGGATACTTGAAAGTTAAATCCTGATGAAGAGTGAGGAAGGCCTGTCCTGGCGTTGGTATCAACAGCAGGTGAGACCTCCATCAATCACCCACTGCTTGTAGAAAAAGATGAGGGGGTAACTGAGACTTTCCATCCAAAGCAGGAGGAGGGTATGCAGGGAAGGCCTTGGGATCTGCTGTATAGGAATGCCTACATCCCTTCTACCTGCATACTTACTCTGGCAAAGCTGCACTCAGTTTTAAAGTACTAAGCCCGGGTTTCCCCACACCCTGAAGGAAAATGTTGATTTTTGTAAGAACATAGGCAGTCAGTCCAAGCACTGACAGGAAATGTGCTTGAAGATTTGTGACTTGGCTTCTTGTCTCTCTCACCCCCGATGCTACAGCTTTCTTTCCCCTTACTCTCTTACAGCAGATGAAGTCTGGGAATTTTGCAAAGCAACTGGGCCTGGAAAGTTTAGTGTCACTTTGGTTCAGCAAACTTGCATCAACACGGGACTAGTCTACTATTCAAGTTCTAACAACGACGGTCACCACGTTTCCTGGTGTATAGACAGGTGGCTGTGGTATAGACACACAGGCTGATTTTTATTTGGCCTAGAAATGACACTGATGATAATTTGTTCCCAATAGATGTTTCTCTGGGAGGAAAAACAAACTAAAGAGGCTTTTGACTGGTATATATTTGAGAAACCATGAGGGAATGAGGTCCTCTGTCTGGTTCTACCTACGGATAACTCCAGTGCCTTACTTCCAACCACCAAAAAAGCCAATGCAGCAAAAGAGAAGCTGTGCTAGAACACCCTTGCCTTATTCTTTCTGCAGGATGCTGGCCTGTTACATACCTGTGAGTAATATATTTGGACAGAAAAAAGAAAAAGGTTACAGAGTTTGCACCCTCTAGGGCAATAAAGACTGAAGGGCCAACTCTAAAATCAGGGCTCATCAAACCGCAGTCCTGGTGCACTGCCTAAGTAAAGACAGTCTCTTTGAGACCGGGCTCATGTATTCCAGGCTGACCTTGAACTCCCTAAGAAGATGACTTTGAACTTGATTACCCCGCTTCTACCTACCCAGTGCTGAGGTTACAGGTGTGTACCATCAATGTCAAGTGTATGTGGCATGGGGATCAAATGCAGGGCCTCTGCATGGTAGGAAAGCATTTTACCAACTGAGCTTCAGCTCTAGCCCCTTAGTACTTTACTGGACCAATCATGCAACTCATCTCTATTGTCTACATTCCCTCACAGCAGAGCTGAGTAGGTGGGATAGAGACAACACAAAGCTCAAAATACTACCTGGCTCCTTGGTGAAAAAAATTTGCCAATACTTGCCTTTTAAAAAAACAGAATTTCCTTTAACTTCGAAAAGCAACTGCTTACGCAAGAGGATTCTGTTAGTCTATGTAAAATGTCAGTAGACATTTAATAGGGGTGCATCTGCAATTCCTTTTTAGGATAAAGAACAAATGACCTTCAATTTTTCTGCACACCCTTGCCTATGGATGTTCTCATTCTCTGTGTAGGAGCAAAGGCGGCAAGGTGTCCAAGGGGCCGTGCTCCACTGGTCTCCAGGGTAGGAATAAAGAGCTGCTGTCCCCCTGTACCTTGAAGAACAGCTGAGTGCAGCTGTGGTTCCCACCTTGGAGTGCAGAGACCCTCACTGTACCTGTTGGCCAAAAGCTGGGATCTGGTTCCTGAGGGTGAGGTCAGATAGATGGCCAGGTCTCCCCTTCGTGGGTGTGTGATGGTAATACGCACAACTACATGCTCCAGGTAGTTGACGTGATGGTTGGGGTTGTCCGAGCAGCCAGAAGCTTTGTAGATGGAACGCACTGCACTGTTGGGGCGAATGGTCCTGCAGGAGAGATGGGGGTTTGAACAAATGAGATCGCAGAACTCAGGTGAGTGGGCCTAGAAGTTTGGAATGAAAGCACAGGACAAAGGTAGCAGCCGGTCACTGGACACTAAAGGACAACAGTAACAATACCCAAATGACAGTCATTTAAAGGATTAGTGGTTAGAAAGAAAGATGCCCTTAAGAGGAGATGGGGAGCAAAAGATCTTTTATCTGCATGCAGGTAGTGAGTATCTAACTTGAGGGTCACTGAAATCATCTTGTAACACAGATGGCTGAGGCACTGATCACAGAGGAATCCCAAGAACTGTCATGTCTAGTAAGATCCTAGGCAACATGAATGTTACCGACTTATAGAATACACTGACAACCACTATACTGTGGTGCAGTGGAGGCTTGGGAATTACCACGATGTGAGTTCAAATCCTTAGGCTGCCATCTCTCTGTGTGAAAACCACATGCTCACTCTTCCTTCTGATTTCTAGGCTGCTGTCTTCCTCTGTCACTTCCTCCTGGACTGCAGTTCCCTGCAACACTGGCCTTCTGCCCCACTGGCCTCAGTTCAACTGGAATCACCCACATTTCTTACCTTAAGGGCTTTGCACACATTGGTATGCCCAATTACTTCTGTTGTACTGGCTGTCTCTTCTTTCTTCAAAGTTAAAGCTTAAATATCCCATTTCTGGGACCTTCATTGAACCATAAGCAAAATTTTCTTCCTATTGTATCTATTTTCCTACCTTTAAAAATTTTCAATGTTCACATGTAACTTGTTATCTACCTACTTACTGCATTTTGCTTCAGTTTCTCTCTGGCCTAAGCACCAAAGCATAGAAGTATTTCTACCTAATATCTACCTAGCTCAGTGTTTCATACGTCCAAGAACAGTGGTTGCAGAGTTGGTGAATGAGTTTGTGGATGAATAAATAGTACAACTGACTTCATTTTCTCACTTGTCAAATGGGGAATAATATCAAAATGGTAAGAAAGTTTTAAGAAAAAAATCACACCAGGAGTTTCTAGCACTTGGCTTGGACTGAAATAAGGGCTTCATTAATACTAATAATTTTCTTTTCCTATGTCTTTGCCTTCTAGTTCGGGCCATGAAATAGTTGAATGGGAAAAACACTTTATTCCATTGTCACTGCTTGCAAACTAATTTGCTCAAGGATATAAGGCTATATGTTTATCACACACCATAAACATAGTTCACAAATATTTCTCAGGCAGAAGTCGCTGAGAAGAAAGCCAAGAACATTGTGGAATGCTATTCTTTGGATGTTGGACCAAGGATCAACTTTGCCTACTGCTGGGTAAATGTTGGGAACACAGTCTCTGAGTCTATGTAGCTGAGTGAATAGCAATCTCATCTCCTATATATTTTACGACACTCTTTGGAGAACTACATAGTATGTAGTTAAATTTCCAGAACATAAAGATTTGGAGAATATCTGCTTCATCAAGTAAGGATACTGACAAGTTGAAAATAACTTTGGATAGGCCATTTCTACCAGGCTGCCCAGATCCCCTTGGAGGGGATGATTCCCTTTGCAGCATCTAGTTACATCTGGGTTACACTAGTGTGGATTTACTGTTTTATCACCTTTACAACTACACTAGAAAGAAATTACAGAAGCTTCTAGCTTCCATGTGCAACAGGAAGCTGTGGCAAGCCCTTGTGCTGGCCTTGTTTTGGGCCTTGTCAGGCTGTCTGTGGGCAGCAAGTATTACTTGATCTGTCGGTCTGTGCTTTCCACACACACGTGCTGCTGAGGAACAGTCGTCCACTTCTCTGCCTCCATGACCATGGCTTCTGCATCCATCAGTCCAAATCCGTAGAGATGACTCACTGTGGGAGGAAAGAGGCTGGTCAGCTTCAGCTAGGATCAACCATTGCTACCCATGCTGACTTACCATGCCAGTTAGCAGAGACCCAAGACATATCTCAGGGGGATCCTAGTTATTTTTCCAGCAAGATTTGAAAACCAAACAAATATAACAAGAAAATAAGATTAGTGTGTATTATTCATTGGCTCTATTATTACTTGTAATACAACTGTAATGTATGAATTGTTTTCACACGTCAACATTTTACATTTAACCCTCCCAATAATCTGACGATGTTAGTGTGATTTATTTATGGATGAAGAAACTGAGGCGTGGAGAAACACTTGGCCAAACTGACCAACAAGTGATGACTGAGCTGGATTCCAACCCATACTCTTTTGCTCCAAGACCTCATTGACAACTATTTGCATTAAAAAATGATGACATTGCTTTTATGAGATAAAATAACTAATAGCTTTGAAGGAATATGATAACGTATACAATTTCTCATAGTGAGTGTAGAGCTCACATGCAAGAAATTTCAATTTTCTGACATATCTAGTAATTAGGTTAAATACCCCCAAAGGCATAAATTATTACCTTTCCTCTGGCATGTAAAAAATTCATTAAGCTACATGCATAAAATATTTGGAGGTTTCTAGACTTTTATGCCAGTTTCTTGTCTTCGAAT
>NW_008330358.1:32991-37308 GCF_000622305.1 Nannospalax galili
TGCTGTGGCAAAGACGTATGTAGTATTCTTTTCATATATGCATGTTTGCAAATTTATTAAACTTTTTAATTATTAAAAATAATGTTAATTAATTGTACAATATCTTAAATTTATCTAGGAAAAATACAAACAAATGAAGTCATTAATAACGTCATCAAAACTGGTAATTTCTCTGAACAATCTGATAGTTTATTTCAGTTATATAGTATTGTTTAGTTATAAGAGAGAACGGGATGGCAGCTATAGGGGCAAAGTCAAGGAATGTACATAAAGGGTAAGGACAGAAAGGGCAGAGATAGGTTGGAGAGTAGGTGGTAAAATAGCTACACAGGAGAATTTAGACCTAGTATTCTACAGCATGCTGGGGGCTACAGTCTATAATAACCTATGTAATAAAGGAGAGTTTAGGCTCTCCAAACATAAGGAAGTGATTTGATTCACACATTATATGCATATATTTACATATCACACTGCTCCCACAAATATGCACAATTATTACTACATGCTAAGTAACAAGATTTTTAAATTTTATTTATTTTAAAAATTTTTTATGCAATATAATTTCATGCAGTATAATCTGACAGTATTTAGATCTCCTCCTCTATCCACACCTCCCCTTATTGCCCCTAGCCCTCTATTTTATTTATTATATATAATTTATTTTATATATATATAAAGGCCTATAGAGTCTTAATTTGTATTCCCAAATACAAATGTCTTTCAGTGAGGGTCCATCCACTGGGGGCCTGGTTAATGTATCAAAAGTCCCATCTTTGAAAGAGACTCTCTCTACCCCTCCCAGCACCTCTGGCTCTTAGAATCTTTCTGTCCCCTATTTCACAATGATCCCTGAGCCTTTGAAGGCAGAAGTTTGATATAGGTGTCCTAGTCAGGGACTGCAGCCTCTCTAACAAGATTTTTTTGAGTAGATGCTAAAAGAAGGTTGAGCTTGAGGAAACGAGATGATGGAGATCTTTTGTGAAACTTCATGTAACTCATATGTTCTCCCTCATCATTTAGTCATAGCCTACAGGTCCATTATCATTTTATCACACACATTCTACGTATTTTCTTTCCCTGGGGAAACTGACATTTTACCAAAGGTGTTATGCTAGGCCTTCTACCTCTATTAAGTATGGTGGCAAGTGGTTTTAAACTAGCATAACTTTCGCTGTGTCTCACTTTAGTATAAGGTTAAAGATCTGAATGGAATGTAAGTGTCCACAGGAGTGGGGCAGTTGGGGAGGGCAAGGGCTTTGGAAAGTCACAACTATGCACAGAAACATCTGAGTCTTAGTTCAGCTACACTTACCTGCTCCTCTGCCATGCCCCCCACTCCCACTGTCCACCTAACATCCATTAGGACATAAATAAACAGAAAGTGTCATCAGATATCACCAACATTTCCTGCCTGTTGAGTTGCTTCTTGGGTTAAGTGGAAAACCACCGTGAGTGTTTATGAAGACTATAAATTTGTTTCCTTTCCAATTCTACTCCTCCCCTCCAGGGAAAGTTCTATTCATGAAACACTCAAAATAGATGTAAAGAAAAGAGAGTGAGTAGCTACAGTTCAACAGAAAGCAATTACACTAATATTAATAAATGAAGAAATGGGGCTAGATTAATTAAAGTCATTGAGTCAGTAATGGAGAGTTTTAGTATTTTGAAATACTCAAAATTATATATCTCGTCCATAATCATGATACATAGCTAGAGAAAAACACAATATTAATTTTTTTATTCATTTACTTTTTGGCTGGTATATATATCCCAATGCAATATGATCAGCCATTATCTATTTTGTTAGCAAACACTGAGAAAATAACAATATAAAAGTTTCACTCAAAATGACCTACACATATAGAAATACTGGTTTTATTTTTCTGTGCATTTGAGTCATTGTCTTGATGTGTCTGTCCATCACCAATGAAGAGCCACAGGGCTCATGGTACAGTTTCTGTCCACTAGCTGTAGATTGCATAGCTTACATGAAGGCTTACATAAATACTTGTGAGATGAATAAATAGAATGGATAGAGATGGATGAAAAGAATGGATAAAAGTTATTTCATGAACTGGAGAGAAGGCTCAGCAGTTAAGAGCACTGGCTGCTGTTGCAGAGGACCTGGTTTCAATTCCCAGCACCCACATAGTAGTTAATAACTGTTCGTAACTCCAGTTACAAGGGACCCAACACCTTCTGTCCTCCAGTATTGCACCACACAGATGCACTTATATACATTCAGGCAATACACTCATACACATAAAATAAAAATAAGTAAATCAAAAGTTATTTCATATTAGCGGGATGACATGTTTCCTAGAAAACTATGATGAGAATTAAGAATTTTATTCTTTTTTCCCCTCTAACTTCTGTGGTCACCAATAAAATTGAAATTTATTCATGAGTTAATGCACAGAATTTACGAATTTACAATGATGGCGAATATGCCATGCAAGTGAACGGCTGTGATAAGGCCATTCGACAAGTAAAGGACACTCCTTTATACACGTATCTCTTGTGCAGTCAGAGTAATACCTTAGCCTGGAAATAATTTCACAGTGATCAAGTATAATCTACTCTGTGTAAAATACAAAATTTTTGTAGTCAGAGTACTTTTAACATGGATGTGGATCAGAATCCCAACCAGTTTATGAAGAAATTTTCATTCCATGAGGGGGTCAACAAACAAACATCCACTTCCAACTAACTGTAGGTAATATTGAAAAATAAAATATGGGAAAGATGGTGAGGGAACAAAGCGTGCATACAGATCTAGTCCTTAAAGAGCTTGAAGCAAAGTTACATTTTCAGTAAACAAATTAATTTCCTAGTAGAGTATGGAAGAACAAGCTCTGTTTCAGTAAGTGGGGGAAGGTGAACACCTTCATCATATTATATGTGTTCCTTTGGACTGTATGCCCATTTATGTCTTGATTTGTGTAAGACAGCAACCGAGACCTCACTGAAAGGCCCACTGTAAGCAGCTAAGCTTGCAAAAATGGTTTTGTCTTGTGCCGGAAGCAGAGTATGTTTTTATTCAAAGTTATCTAAAGGCTTACTTGCTTGAAATCATCAGGCGGACAAGAGAAGTCAGGAAAATGGACGGTGCTTTTTGGCAGGTGTATTTCCATCTTCCAACAAGACTGAAGCGCTGACAGAGGCCAATCGCGATGACAAGTAAGTCACCGCACAATATGAAAGCAGATACAGCTAATTAAGCAACAGCTTCAGCTGTAAAATGAAATTCTAAAGAAAAGGTAGAACGCTCATCAGGAAGAAAAAAGAAATGTTCTGAGCGCAAGATGCTCTTAACAGGGAAATTTGGTTCAGTTTCATCTGTTAGTGGACCGTCCTTACTGTAGCCAGCAATTTTGTCTCTATCATCTATCTGATCTATCTATCTATCTATCTATCTATCTATCTATCTATCTATCTATCTATCTATCTATTGATCTATCCATCCATCCATCATCGATCCAACCATCTATCATCTATCTATCTATCTATCTATCTATTGATCAATCGATCCCATCCATCCATCTATCAATCATCCATCTATCCATCCATCCATCATCTATCTATCCATCCATCATCTATCTATCTATCTATCTATCTATCTATCTATCTATCTATCTATCATGTATCTGTCAATCATCTACCTATCATCTATCTATCTGTCTGTCTATCAATCTGTCAAATCATCTACCTATCATCTATCCATCTATGTATCTATGTATGTATGTATGTATGTATGTATGTATTCTATCTATCTATCTATCATCTGTCTATCATTATCTATCTATCTATCTATCTATAATCTATCCATCTATCTATCATCTATTTATCTATATCTAACTATGTATCATCCTGCTAAATATAAGACTGATATGGGTATATCAAGACATTAAAATGGCTATTAGTAAAGTACTCTATATAATCAAGGAGTCGATTGAGTTTTAGTGTAAAATACGGCCAGCATCCAACAAGAGCTCTTTGCAAGGAGCCTGGAAGAAATTCGAAAATTTGCCTGTGACTGAAAAAAAAAGCACAAGAAGTGACATTTATCCAAGACTGAAATCTAACAGGAAAACCCAGCTGATATCTTCTACTGAAAAAATCATGACCATCTCTAGACAAAGGTTCAAAGAGACTGAGTGTCCAGGTCTTCCCAGGACTATTCTAATTGTTAAATCAAAAGTTCTGAGTCCTGGGAAATATATCATTGTCAATAGACATAGTAGGAGCCTGGCACTTGATGCTGTTGTGGAGCGGCACACAGCTCTCATCCCTTATCAGCCATCTAGCAACTTGTAC
>NW_008330358.1:39629-40048 GCF_000622305.1 Nannospalax galili
ATATGGACAGCATTCCTATTTGGATTACTCATATACTGCTTTTAGGTAATTCTTTATTAAATTTTCCCAAATTTTTGCTTCTTTTTTCTTAAATTCTTATAAAAGGAAAAGAAAGGCTAGTGAAATGAAATAATCCAAGTGATCGCATTCATCCCTCGATCATTAACGTGCTTAAGGTTTGGTTATCCCATCCATTCATCTATCCACTGGCTCACCATAGCTGAGGACATCATCTTACTGCAGGAAAGATGCCTCACATCCTATGTCACAAGAAATGAAATAATCCAAGTGATCGGATTCATCCCTCGATCATTAAAGTGCTTAAGGTTTGGTTATCCCATCCATTCATCTATCCACTGGCTCACCACAGCTGAGGACATCATCTTACTGCAGGAAAGATGCCTCACATCCTATGTCAC
>NW_008330359.1:0-738 GCF_000622305.1 Nannospalax galili
CACAATAGAACATTGTGAAATCATATTGTAATATTTGATGTCATATTCAGGATTGTGGGGGTAAATTGAGCCCCGTGTTTTCATATTAAGCATGGTTATGACACAGTGGATGATGGTAATATCACAACTGTGCAGTGATTTTACAGTGAGCACTGTGATATCACAATGGAACATTGCGAAGTCATATAGTAACATTGTTATGGCGCTAAGGACGATTGTGATGTCACATAGGGGCATTAAAAGGGGAGACTAAGCACTGTATTTGCATGTTGAGCATGGTGACGACACAGTGGATCATGGTATGACACAATTGAACCTAGTGATAGCACATTGGAGCATTGTGATGTCATATTGGAGCCTTGTTTTGTCACAACGGAATATGAGAAGTCATATTGTAACATTGTGATGTCACATTGGAGCATTGTGATAAAACAATGGAGCGATGTGAAGTCATATTGTAACATGGTGATAGCATATTGGAGCAATATAATGGCACATGGGGAGATAGTATTGGCACATTGGAACTTTGTGATGGCACACTGGAGCATTGTGATTTCCTAGTGTAATATTGTGTTGGCACATTGAAGAAATATAATGGCACATGGGGGAATAGTGATGTCACATTGGAGCTTTGTGATAAAATAATGGAAAATTGTGAAGTCATACTGTAACACTGTGATGGCATAGTGGAGCAATATAATGGCACATGGGGCGATAGTGTTGTCCCATTGGAGCACT
>NW_008330360.1:0-297 GCF_000622305.1 Nannospalax galili
AGAAAGAAAATGTACATGGTCCAGGCTCTTGGATGAATTTACCTGAAAAGATGCCATCTCTCTCCTCCTCCTGTGAGTTTCCTTTCCAGGAATTCTTACATATCAGTCTTCTCTTTCTTTTGAGAAACTTCCTTTCAGTTCACTGAAAATCCACTTCACCTGCCAACATAACAAGAGGAAGAAGCACCTCAGAAAACAAATCAGGCCATTCTCACTGTCTGCTACCACAGTAGATGCACAGGAATTAAGAGCTCAACATGGAGACCCATAGAAGTTTCTGGTTTCCTGCCCTCCAGT
>NW_008330361.1:0-517 GCF_000622305.1 Nannospalax galili
AGGTGAACATTTTTAATATTTTTCAAGTATTCATTACACTTTTTTAAATCCTGTAGCTTTTGGTTTAATTTTGCTATTATTTTGGTACAAAGGTTTCCTTTTTCACAGATACTAAATCAAGCATTTGTGGGGAATGGGTTCTAGCAGCTCAGGCTCCATCCATTGGTTCTGAGAACACTTGCACTTAGGAGTGGCCCCAGCTAGAGCTTCAGATTAAACTGGGCACCTTGGTATTTAGCTTCCTTCTGTGTCTGATCATTTTCCTCCATGTATTTCAAGAAGATGCACTTTCCCTTAGTGGGCTAATTGTCTTCAGTAATCATGTAATTCTTTTTGAGGGAATCTTGCCCATAACTTGCTTATTTACAGCAATATCAGCAGCATGCTGGGTAGTGTGATTCTACCTGTTTTTCCAAGCTAGGATCTGGAGGACATTTCCTTTTAAAGTGCCCATTCCCTAGATGCCTTCATCGTCTTGATTGCAGATTTGCAAATGCCTAAGTATCAGGGCCCATCC
>NW_008330362.1:0-27628 GCF_000622305.1 Nannospalax galili
TATATATATATCATATAGACATGCATAAATAAAAATAAAATAATTTTTAAATAGATGTTTGGAATGATCTCACATGTAAAAGATAGCATATCCTTTGACATACATTAAATCACATAATGAAAGCATCTGAAGGCAAATATACCAAACTTTTAATAGCTACTAGTTTGAAGGCATCTGCTAAGAAGTGAAAGGGGGACTGTTTTGCTTTTTACTTTATATAAATCTCTAGGTTTTTTTTATTAAGAATATAAAATTATTTTCCTTTCAATATTTTATTTATTATTTTAATTTTATTTGTATGAGTGTAGTGCCTGCGTATGTGTTAAGTGTACCCATATCATGCAATGCCCACAGAGGTCAGAAGAAGGCATTGGATCCCCTGGAATTGGAGTTAAGGACAGTTGCTAGCTGCCATGTGGGTGCTGGGAATCAAACCCAGGTCCTCTGCAAGAGCAGTCAGTGTCTTACTTAACCACTGAGCCACCTCTCCAGTCCCATAGAACTATTTTCTAAGCAAAACTAATACATGTTCATTGTAGAATATTATAATTGAAGGTAAAGATTCAAAATTATTGCATGTGAAATGTTACTACCAAAGGTGCCACTTCTGGCCATCTGAGACCAGCCTTCCAGGCTTCCTCTGGACATCAGGGTTGCAGACAGCACTGAGGGCATGGTCTTTGCCTGCCTCACTGCCCACCCTGAGATTGGGATCCTCAGTAAGCTGTAGTACCGTCCATCACTGCAGATGCAAGGTCTTGGGATTCTGTGTCCATTTCCTCAGCCACCCCCTTCCTGGAGGCCCTTCTTGCTCCTCCCTGCTCTGCACAGCTAGCCCCCTGACTACCTCACTTCCCCTCTCCCTCCTGGCATCTAATCTCTATGCAGTTGAATTCAGTTGATGTTTACTTTCTTTCTTGTATTTTTCTATTTAATTTGAATTTTTGGAAGCATGAATACAATTAGAAAAATTCTCATATTAGAGCATTTTTAATTAGTATAATGATATTTATATAAGGTTCATTTAGTCCTTATATCAAAACTTTGAGAACAGCATCATCACACTCATTTTACAGAAAAGTAAACCGAGGGTCAGGGGAAGTGAAGAGATTTTCCTTACGCTCTTACTACTAGTGAGAAGGAGAGATGGAACAGAAGCTTCTTTCTGACTCCAAACCCCATACTCATGGGCTAATAACCGTGGTAGATGAAATACTATTTCCCCCCCAAAAGCTAGTTAAATATATTCTTCTACTTCTAGTTTTATAAGGCCATTCATTACCCCATTGCTGTGCTCCCCAAAAACTTCCCTTGCCCCATATCTAGAATTATGACATCATAGAATGATGAGACTACATAGAGAGATTTAAGACAGATACACAGGTGCATATAGAAATATTTTTATTTTTTAATATAAAGAGAATAATGTTATGTATTTGTGAGCTATTGTTTACATTTCAAAGTACATGTCTACTTTTGTGGGTGGAGGTGGGAAGATGAGGAGTTCAAGGTTATCCTCAGCTACATATTGAGTTCGAGATCAATCTATTGTAGAGTGTACCATAATCATTTAACTGGCCCCCAATGGATATCATCTATGCTATTTGTAAACTCTATTATAAAAACTGGCCTTTGCCTCCAACAGAAAGTTTCTGAAAGTTTAGTGGTAGTGAGAGAATCTGGCCTGGAAACCAGCTGAATGTGTACTTCCGAGGCCTCGTCGCTCACTCGCGGCCTCGCTAGGCATTGGCAACTGGCTGAGTACTTATTTGAGCATCTCCAAACTGATTTGTGGAGGACAAAAAATAACACTGGGCTGTCAATTGCATGAACCGGGGACAACAAGTTGCTGCGCAATGGTAAGCAACAAATGCTGACTTGGGCAACCCCTGTTTCTTTTTCTATAAAGTGAGACCTTCCAACACTCAGCCTCTCTTAACTCTAAAGACAAGAATAACATTTTGCTATTCTAACATCTTAACTTTTGGAAAAATCATATGCATACCATAAAGGGTTATCTTGCCTCATTGCAGGTTCAAATAGTACAGTGATAAGACCGTATTAAAAGCGTTTATAAAATTCCACAGTAAAGAGCTCATGGTGCCCCATTAAATCCCCTCGTGCTTTGATCCGCTTTAGTTACTGTATCTCCTGTAAATGGGATTTGCGCCAGGGCCACGTTAACACCATCCCACATTCTGCTGTGCTGTTACCCACTGAGCTTGAATCAATTGAATGAAAGAGGCCTTTTCAAGTGTATTGATTTTCATTTATCCAAACTCATCTGTTTTCTCTGCTTCGTGCTCACACATGAGAATAGGGCAGAGCTAAACTTCACCCATGTTCCTGATTTTGCTTAAATATTTAATACTGGAATAGCCATGTGGCAAACATATAGGAAATGCAGAATTTTCTCTGGAAACATAACTGTGTTTTTTTTTTTTTTTTTTAATGGGCGACACAAGGATTGGGTGTCCTCATGTCACAAATAATGCTGTTTAAAGGAGGGCCCTGTGGACAACATGGCCTCCTCTCCACCTGAAAACAACAACCCTTCCACCCTCCCAGTCCTTAGAGTTCGTTCTTTACCTCTAGAAACTGAGCTGAAAACGCGGAGCCATCGAGTATTGTCAAGACAGTGATTCTTCTGGGTGAAAAGTTTCCTCTTTTCATGAAGCTAAGTTTTCTGCTGCTCTTCCAAATCACGCTCCGGTTTCTTGGGCCAAAGATCAAGCTTGACAAAAGGAAGAATAGAAATAGAGAAACAAAGATTTCTTACATTCCTAGACTGATGTGTGTATCTGTGTGTGTGTGTGTGTGTGAGAGAGAGAGAGAGAGAGAGACCTCATTTTGTTCTATTTCTGATTTTAATTTTCTCCTCCATTTCTTGAGTTTTTATGCATTTCATATAATATATTTTAATACAATTTAGGCCCCCTTCACCCCCCCTATCGCCCCCACCATCAGATTTCAGATATTCTGTCATATATATTAAGTCCTATCCAATGGTTAGGATTTTGGAGGTGGGAACACTTTAACAATTGAATTGCAGTCTCTGGATACAATATAACTATTTGGTATAGGACTAAATAAGATGTCCCAGGCTTCTAGTAAATAAATCTTGACTTCTCCTCAGGTAAATCTTGAAATTTATTTACACAGGGAATAAATTCTGTCTAAGGCAAAACCAAGGTAAATATTTCTTTGAGCTATAATAAATATTTCTCTATGCTGAAATAAGATTTTGTGTTATGGATAATGACTAAATATTATCCAATGATGCAGTTTAATTGTACAGCATCTTTCTTTTGGACTTAAAGCTATTGGTACAATTAAGATTTGAAGGTAGATGTTTGCAAAAAGGCTGGATATGCCTAAGTCCTCATTGTGAAAGAGGTGAATAGGATTCATTTACCACAAGCTCAAGGTCAAAAGCAGGCAATATTGATGAAATGAGCAACTAACTTTAACAAAATTGAAATATGACCCTGACTGGTGATGGAGCTAATTATCTCCTTTATGCACTTCTGTGCTATATGCAGTATTAGGTAATTTTTGAGAGATGATTTATGGAAACAAGTTTTAGAAAAAATTCTTTCCCTTTAAAATTATTATGTTGTGGTAAGTTTTAAAAAATGCTTTGATTTACTTAGAGGCTAGGAATAGTGTGGAAATGAATCTTCCAGAAGATTACAGCTCCACTGGGACAACAGCAGATATGCGCTGGTTAAGAACAGGGATTTGGAGTCTCAATAAGTCCGAGTTCCAGCTCTGGCTTCTGACAAGATTTCTTGGGCCATAGTTTCCTATTTTTTATAAACAAGTCGATACAACTATTCTCATTAGGTCATTGTGAGAATTAAAGATTTAGAATGCTCTGGAAAGATCTAAAGGAGAGGGCCCCAGAAGTGGATGCTAATTTGATGATGTTTTGCTTAAGTGACACCCCTAGGAAAAAGATTCAAGGAGGAGTGCAAATACTTGATTAGGAATGAACAGAAAGCCAAGTTCTTCCTCTTCCAAGGTCTGTCAGTACTTCTAGGCAGAGGTAGGATTTGAACCAGATTGACAGAGGAATAGTTTCTTTAGCTGTAATGGAAAGGGAATGAATGATACAACTGCCAATAAAATAACAGTCATCTATCCTGCGTTGGTCCTGAGCACATCCTCCCTTTGATTAACTACTGTTCTAGCATCTACTCCAGATTTTTCTAGTATTTTGTAACTAATACTTCTTGATCTCTATTAAGATTGCCCTTTGCCTGTTTTCTTTCAATCTCCCTAAATGAAAAGTCACCTTAAATGACAAGCAACGTTATCAATAAAATAATAAGGCCTGGTGAGATAACTAAGTGGCTAAGGGTTCTTGTTGCTAAGACTGATGACCTGGTTTGATCCTCTGAACCCATACGGTGGAAGGAGAGAACCAACTCCAGCAAGTTGTCTTCTGACCTCCACAAGTGCACACACATGAACACACACAATAAATAAATAAATGTAATTTAAATTTTTTAAAGAAATAAAATAAGAAAAGATGGAAACAACCAAGAACCACATTCTACAGGAATCACATTCAGGTTGATGTGTCATAGTTTGCTGAAGACCTTGCCAAACTATGCAGTGGCCATAAATATCTTTCCCTGTTTAAAAAAAAAACCCTCATTGTCTCTGCGTACACCACAGTTGATTGTATAGATATTGGCATAGTCCAATAACTTCTTCATTGGGCATTCTAGTCCCTAGTTTTTGCTTAAAAAGATATGTCACACACCTATGACAACCATCTTGGCACGTTCATTTTGGCCACTTTTAAAAAGATACACATAGGCCAGGTGTGGTGGCGCACGCCTTTAATCCCAGCACTCAGGAGGCAGAGGCAGGCGGATATCTGTGCGTTCAAGGCCAGCCTGGTCTATATAGTGAGTGCCAAGACAGCGGGGGTACAGGGAGACCCTGTCTCAAAAGACCAAAAAAAAAAAAAAAAAAAAGGAAAAAAAGATACACATAGATCTAATTTATAAATTGCTGATATTCTTGTGTCGTGCAATGCCCATGGAAGTCATTGGATCCCCTGGGACTGGAGCTATGGACAGTTGTTAGTGGCCATGTGGGTGCTGGGATTTGAACCTGGGTCCTCTGCAAGAACAACCAGCATTCCCAACCGCCGAGCCATCTCTCCAGCCCCCTTGATGTAATTCTTAGCCTTACCGTAGTGGACTGGATTGCATTGTTTTGTTCTGTTGGAACGTAACTCACATATGACATCTGAATTCATTATTTATTATTATTATCATTATCATTATTATTATTTGTGTATGAGTGTATTGCCTGCATGTGTGTAAGTGCAATGCCCACAGAAGTCACAAGAGGGCATCAGATACCCTGGAACTGGAGTTATGGACAGTTGTTAGTAGCCATGTGGGTGCTGGGAATCAAACCCAGGTCCTCTGCAAGAGCAGCCAGTGCTCCTAACCACTGAAATATCTCTCCAGCCTGACATTCTAATTCTTGAAGCCTGAAATTTCTTTATCTCATTATAAGAATTTGAGAACTAGAAAATCTTCGTCCATAATTACTTGAAGTGTGGCCCTCAAGATGCATACATCTTCTGATAATAAAATTATTTGTGATATCTAGAACAGAAATGTGAGCAGATATAAATCGATCTGGGAAACACCGAAACAAACAGCAGACTGAAGAGCATCTAGCAGCCCACATGTGCCCAAATACTATGTTATACACACTATTCACAGACTATGTTCATTTTCATCATTTACCTGTTAAAGTAGGGTTATTTGTGTCACTAGTCAGGCGTGCCCAGACAGTGTCCTCACTTTGCAGGACTATTAAACAACCTCAGTATCTTAAAGAAAAGTGAACATTTTATTGACATTAAAACAGAAGAATAAAGGGCTGGGGACGTAGCTCGGTTAGCGTGCTTGCCTAGCATGCATGAAGCCTTGGGTTCAATCCTCATCACTGTGTAAAAAGACTGCGGTATCTGACAACTGTAATTAATCCCTCACTGGGGAGATCTAGATAGAAGAACAATAAATTGAAGTTCTAGGTCATCCTTAGCTACATAATGAGTTCAAGGTCAGCTTTGGCTACATGAGCCCCTATACAAAAAAACAACAACAACAACAACAAAACCCAGGGAAAATAATTAAATAAGTGATTTTTAAATGACTTTAGTTATTACATACAGAATATTAATTGCTAGCCAATAGAGAAATCTTGAGCACTGTTGTTAAGGAAACAGAATTATTAACAGTTCTGTTCGATCCAGTTACAGTGAAAATACATTTTAAAACTTTGGCGCTCTTGGGAACTAATGGTACTGGAAAGATAATATTCACTGTTAAACCAAAATGTGACAAATGGCTGAAGGAGAAAAGATAGTTAGAAAAAGAGGACAGCAAGGAGATATTGAAAGCTAGTTGTGATGGTGCATACTTATAACCCAAGCACTTGAGTGACTGTGACAGAAGGATCCCAAGGTTCATGTTACCCTGTGCTATGTAACAAGACCCTATTGCAAAACAAACAAACAAAAAAGTATTCAACTTAAGTGTTCTTATTACAAACGACCAGTCAGTATCATATTTAATTAGGAAGGAACTGCATGATTTTCTCCAAAATCAGAAACAAAATTATTATGATCCTTATTAATTGCAATAGACAAAATTCTCAGTGCAGGGACTAAAGAGGTGGCTCGGTGGTTAAAAGAACTGGTGCTCTTGTAGAGGACCCTGGTTCAGTTCCCAGCACCTGCTGGTGGCTAACAACCATTTGTAACTCCAACTCCAGAGGATTCAATGACCTCTCCTGGCTTCCATCAGTAACTTCATGCACATCGTACACTTACATACATGTAAACAAAATGCTCATACACATAAAATAATAGTAAACGGCTCGGTGGTTAAAAGAACTGGTGCTCTTGTAGAGGACCCTGGTTCCGTTCCCAGCACCTGCTGGTGGCTAACAACCATTTGTAACTCCAACTCCAGAGGATTCAATGACCTCTCCTGGCTTCCATCAGTAACTTCATGCACATCGTACACTTACATACATGTAAACAAAATGCTCATACACATAAAATAATAGTAAATAAAATCTTTTCAAAAATTCCCAGATTAATATTAAAAGACATAAAACATAAGTAGAAATTTTATGCATGTGAGAAGAAATAGGTATATGACCATTTATACACAGAACTGAAACTGGTAAGCAACCAACTATTTTGCATGATAAATTATTCAGCTGAGTAATTAAATTCAACATGCATATGCAATCTTTATATTCTGTATTCTAATAGTAACTATTTGAAGATATTATAAAATATCTTGTTGACATTAACAACAGAATTGTGATAAAAATAATTTATTAGGTAAAAACATATATCCTGTTTGAAGAAAACTGTATGCATAAACATAATGTAAGAGTTTGAAGAATATCATCTTCTTCAATTATTTATTTTCCTAGTTGAGAAATCTAAATGCCATACATCATTTTCTTGCCCCTAAAATTATGTACATAAGTCCCAATCAATTCCTATAGGAATTTTCCTATAACTAAATATATTTTTGAAAACTCTAGTGGGAAGAAAATAAAGTCACCTACACACAACCCAGGGTGCAACTGTTTATAGCAACATTATTCTTAGTTTATAAAAGCTATAAAAACCCAAAGATGCCTTAGCTGTGAATGAATAAATGGATTGTGGTATATTCATAAATGGAAAATATTACTCATCAAAAAAAATAGAGACGATGGGCTTGAGATGTAGCTCCACGGTTCAGCACTGGCCTAGCATGCACAAGGCCCTAGGTTTAATTCCAGTACCACCAAAGAAAGAGATGAAGATCTGAGATATATGTGTGTGTCCACATGGATAGACCTTAAAAGTAATATGATAAAGTAGCTATACTCAAAATGCAACCTAACCTATGATTCTATTTATATCATGTTTCAGAGAAGGCAAAACTATGGGGAAAATAATCAAATAGGTAGTTCTTTGAATTGTAGGAAAAGGAAAGAAATTGGCTACAAAAGTGTACAAGAGAATTTGGGGAGATAATGATGTTATGGCTTTGTCAGTTTTTCCAAACTTACCTAAGGTTAAGTTTTACTGTCTGTGAATCGTATCCAAAAGAATGACATACAAATAGCCCATTGAAAACAGAGTGGAGGGCTGGAAAGATCGCTCAGTGGGTTAGAGTGCTTGCTGTACAAACA
This sequence comes from Nannospalax galili, assembly GCF_000622305.1. Lineage (NCBI taxonomy): Eukaryota > Metazoa > Chordata > Mammalia > Rodentia > Spalacidae > Nannospalax > Nannospalax galili. Next base: position 8,239 of record NW_008330362.1, read on the forward strand.
TGAGGACTTGTGTTCATATCCTAAGCACCCACATAAAAAAGGCAGACATGACTGCTTGTGCTTGTAACTCTAGCACTGGGGGCTGGAGACAGTTGCATCAGAGGAACTCTCTGACCAGTCAGCCTAGCCAAAAACCCCAAATGACAAGTTCACGTTCTCTGTCCAGTCAGCCTAGCCAAAAAACCCCAAATGTTAAGTTTCAAGTTCAGTAAGAGACCATTAGTCTATAGGGACTGATGCTGGGAGCAATAGAGGAAAACACCCAACAACCCAACATCCTCTTCAGGCCTCCATGTACACACACACACACACACACACACACACACACACACACACAGAGGAACATACACGAGTACAGATATACAAAGCCAGTTCCCCAGGTGATCCTGAATTGTCGCAGTAATAAAGCTCTTACTAGGTGTAAGCACCATTCTAAAGGTGCACGTTTTTGTACAGATAGGGGCAACACACTCACTCACTCTAGAGAGGACAGTTAAAAGTCTTTCCTTGAAAGGAGCTGGTGCTCTAGTCCTACAAGATAGCCAGATGTCTTTCAAAGCAAAAGAACTGGGGTGGTGGCTCATTCTCAAGAAGACAGACAGATCAGTAGCATGGAAGATGTGAGCACCAAATCAACCCCCACCTGCATGATGATTAAATACATTGTAAAGGCAGTCCCACTGAAACACTGGGAAAAGAAAGATTTGTCAGTCAACTGTCAGAACACTAAGTGCAGAGCCGGCTTTCCAATTAGATTTATATTTCATGTCATACAATAAAATTAATCTCATATGAACTATTAGATAATCAGTAGAACATCTTAAACATTAAATCATTTTTCAGAACTCTAAGACATTTTAAAACACTATCAATAAATTACAAAAGTCAATCTACTGCCTAATCGTATACATCCCCACTGGACAAAATCAGAAGAAAAAGAAAACCATGGGCAGAAGATGGCATTTCTGCAACAGCTGCAGGCCAGCTAGAATCTAATACATAGAAACATCAAAACTCTGCAGTAGGTGCCTGGGCAGACGATCACACCAGCAACAAACATTATAAACCCAGTTCTGAACATAAGTGAATGTGGCGAACATAAAAGCACTCAGTATTTTGATAATATGCCATCTTGTTAAGGGGCAGTGACATAAATAAACTCTTTTCTGATTCCTGCCAGTAAAATTTGTATGCCCCACTCAGAAATACATGTTTGAAGAATAAACATATCTCCTCCTTTGGTTATTTTTTTACTTTTCTTACTTCAAGTAAAAGATATTAATTATAGCAGTATTATAGCAGAGAGAACATGAGATCAGCTCCAAAGTAACTCCTGTATGAAGCAGAACAGCATATAAAATTGTGTGCATGGTATGTGCTTAACTGGTTTAAAGAGACTGAGCAAGGGAGGCAGAGAATGCTACTTAAACAGTCACAAAGGCTTATACAGTTCACACTGTGCCAGGCATTATGTCTTTCTGTATATTAGCTCATCGGCACCTCAAAACATCATGATTTCCATTGTATCAATTAGGAATTTAAGCTACAGAGTAATCAGTAATTTGCTCGGAGTCACACAGTGCAATGGCTAATATGTGCCAGTCTCTTTATTACACTGTATGATCTCCGTAATAAACTCTGACAGAGATATGAATGCAGCTGTGTGAGGCTCTGGCCATGTTAATATTACCTGTTACTTGTATTTTCCAACCTTTCTATAATATTCTTAATTAAATATACACATTAAAAATGCTCAAGGGGGAGGCATTTAAAGGCCTCTGGGGAAGAGACAGAAAATATGAAAGTGATTAAAGACGTCACAGCACCAGTGTGCTGAAGGAAAATGGCCCGTGCATCGATTGCCCTCGGGCTACAAGAGTGCTGCTCCACCGGTCTTGATATGACTAGCAGAGGGAAAATGGGGGTAGCCTGTGTGAGCTGGGGCAGAAGGAGTTGAGCAGATCAGAGGACTGCCTTGCTTTTACCTGGGTCTCCCTCCGAAGCTGAGAATCTGTGGGACAGTCAGTGCATTATCCAGAATCACACCTTCCCTTGCCAACAGCGGAGTCGAATGTCTGACCTTTACTCTCCTGGGCTGATCTAGATCAACACCATAGGAACAAGAATCCATACCACCAGGCCCAGGGTGTTGTCATTACTTCACACGACCTAGAAAATAGAGAGTGGAATGTTGTTCTCTTTTCTCAATGAATTCAATTAAAACCAATAACAGTGCCTCAAGCTGAAATAAAATAGCTATACCAACTGTATACACACCTTGTAGCAACACAGCTAAACTACTTATTAAAGTCCATTGGAACAGTATTGACTAAGATTGTGTAATTTATCTCCACTTATTGAAAAAAAAGGAGACAATGTCAGTGCTTCGGGCTGCAATTGGGGCATAATAAGAATTATAAAAATTGCCCATATTTTTTAAAGTACCATTAGGAAGAAACACCTTGACTCTGTTACCTGTCATCTCAATATAAAGCATGCTTCTTTTTGGCAGAATAGCCAGCAATTCCTATAATAAAACTTACCCTGGAGGATATGTAAGAATAAGCTTGGAAAAACATGAATAAGAGAAATCATAAAGAATTACTTGGAGCTACATTTGTTGATCATGAGGATTAAGTTTGACAGGAAACTATATCCTTTGGGAAATCCCATTAATTCTTCAAAGCAAATTTTGCTACACCTCATATAATTGTCATAGTGTACCTGAGACCAAATCTTATTTTTATTGAATTTGGGAGATGTTTCCTAATGGGCTCAAATCTACCCTACAGAAAATGTGACTGCAGGATTCCAAAACAAAATATGCGGGGGGCAGGAGAAGAGAAAAAAAGCCAAACAGCACCCACACAGTCCTACCGAAATACTGAAAATCTGAAAATCAAAATTCATTGGATAGATAAAACATCTCAATGTGCAGACATTTTCTTTCTATTATACCCACACACCAAATTAGAAAAGAAATCTTCTAAAGCAGAAAGAACCCATTGTGGCTAGTGTTTTAAATACCAATAGTTTATGGAACATTTTGAAAAGATTATCTTATTTGTGAATGATCTGATTCCTTCCTCTCTTACTGTGATTGTCTTTAAGTCCTCTGGACAAATAGTTCTTATCTCAAAATATAGATTGCCTATAAATAAAATGGCAAGTTTCTGAAGAACACCAATCTGCTTTGAAAACAGGCTATTTCTTATCTCTTTATTCTGTGTACTGATCTCCTTTGGGGCATTTCCAGTAATCACTATTTTTCACCGTTTGATGACCCAGAGTCTTGTTACTACAGGTACAGTACCAGAATGCCCCCACTTATGAAGAATCTTGTCTCCACCAGTGACTTGGGTCTATGAATGTGATTTCAGCTTTGCTTGTTTTGATCATTCAATAGAATTGGTCAAGCAATGGAATCTCTTTCCATTTGTTCTTATTTTCTGAAACTTTACATACGTACAATGTATTGTGAGTGTATTCACTCTATTTCCCCTCTTACTCCCCTCCCACCCCTACTGACCCCCTCCTCCTTCCCAGCTGCATCCTCTCCTACTTTTCTTCTGTTTTTTCTTCACTTAGTTACAATTGCTTGTATGAACAGGTAGTGGGTTATTTACTTGAGCATGTGCAACTTACCAGTGTCTACACCACTAAAGAAAACGATATCCCTCTTCTCCTCACAACCACTAGCAACCACTAACTTCCAGTAGCTCCTCAAGGATGCGTGAGGTTTCATTAACCCCTCCCTTATCCATGAGGGAATGTTGAAGGACCCAGCCTTGATTGATCTTCTGCAGATAACTACAGCTCCTGGGTAGTCATGATTTCAGTGGCTGGGATATCTGTGGAAGATAGCATTTCATAGCACTCCTCCCCCATCCTCCAACTCTTACATTCTTTCTGTCTCTTACATTTTTTTCTGCCTCCTTCCACCCATCACGTTCCCTACACCCGTGGACTCTTGAAACAAACTTCAAGTTATTTTCTTAAACAGCAGAGGAGGGAGCATGGGGTACATTTCCTTCATTTTGTGGTCAGTGGGTGGGGTTTGGCAATCCTAAAAATAACGATCAATTTTCTGGGAATCACTCCGGTTGAAGATAGGAACCGGAAATTTAAAGAACTTGTGATTGAACAGGAAATGGGGCAAAGGAGCTAAAACTTGTAAAGTGAGATTTGGGGGGAAATAGAGGGCAAGGAAGCCAAAAATAGATGTGCGTTTTTTTTTTCAGTCAAGGTATCCTTTAGGCCAGGATGTACTCACTGTATAGTCAAAATAACTTGAACTTCTGATCCTCCTGTCTCCATCTTCTAGATGCTGGAAAGACAGGTGAGTACCACCACCATGCCCAGTTTATGTGGTACTGAGGATCAAACCCAGGGTCTCATGCACGGTAGGCAAGCACTCTACCAAGAACTACATTCCCAGCCCCTTGGTGTACATTTCTGTACCTACGGGACGACAAGCACCGAGTTGTAAAAACAGAGACAAAGCTATGCTTTTGTTCAGAGTTGTTTGGCTATTTGTGGTCTTTTGAGTTTCCATTATGAGGTTTAAAATTGTGTTTCCTATTTTTGTGAAGAATGACAATGGGATTGGCATTGAATTGGATCTATACATTGCTTTGAATATGATGATGGTCATTTTTACCATATTAAGTCTATCAATCTATGAGCATGGAAGGTCTTTCTATCTTCTAGGGTTTTCATCAGTTTCTTTTCTTGCAAAGCGAACTTTTCATTGTAGAAGTCCTTTACCTTCTTGGTTAAGTTTGCTCTGAGACATGTTGTTTGTTTGTTTGTTTGTTTGTTTGTTTGTTTGTTTGTTTGAGGCTATTGTGACTAGGGTTACTTCCCTGATTTCCTTTTGGTATATTTCTTATTAGTACATAAAAAGGCTGCTTGGTTTTGTATGCTGATTTTGTATCTCGCCACAGCGCTAAAAGTTGATAAGTTCCAGTTTTCTGGTGGAGTCTTTAAGGTATTTTACATGAAGCATTATATTATGTGCAAACAGGGCTTTGACTTATTTTCTTATATGTATCCATTTTATTTCCTTCTCTTGTCCCATTGCTCTAGACTTCAAAAACTATACTGAGTGGAGGTAGTGGACATCCCTGTCTTGTTCCTTAGTTTGATGGGGTTACTTCAAGTTTTTTTCTCCATTTAGAATCATATTGCTTTTGGGTTTGTTGTATATACCTTTATTATGTTGAGGTATGTTTCCTTCAACCCTATTCCTTCTAGGATCTTCATCATTTATTAAAGAATGTTGGATTTTGTCAAAGGCTTCTTTTTCATCTATTGAGATAATCATGTGAATTTTTTAATCTTTAAGTCCATTCATATGATTTATTACACTTACTGATTTGCATATGTTGAACTATCCTTCATCCCTGGGGTAGAGTTAACTTGATTACAGTGGATTCATTCCTATTTGTCTCTAACTTTGTTAAATTTGGTCTTCTCTTTCTTTTACTAGGAATGGTTCATTTGGATGTTTGTCATGCTTGTTTATCTTTTCAAAGAATCACTTTTTGGTTTCATTGATTCCTTGAATTTCTTTTTTGCCATTTCATTGATTTCTGTCATGGTTTTGATTATTTCTCCAAATCTACTACTTTTGGGTCTGGTTTTTCTTGTTTTCCCAAATTCTTAAAGTGTATAATTAAATTATTTATTTGAACTCTTTCTTATTTTTTGATGTAGGCACTTACAACTATAAATTTCCCCAGGATAGCTTTCATTGTTTCCTAGAGGTTTGGGTACATTGTTTTTTCATTTAATTCCAATATTTTTTTTCTTTTTTTCTTGATTTTTTTCCAATGACCCATTCATTGTTCAATAGTGTGTTATTTAATCACTATGAGGGTGTGTGAATTTCTGTTGCTATTGATTTTGAGCTTTATTCCATTGTGGTTATATAAATAATTGCGATCATTTCAATTTTTCTAAATTTATTGGGATTTGCTTTATGTCCCAATATATGATCTATTTTGGAGAAACCTGCATGAGACGCTGAGAAGAATGTGGATTCTGTAGTATTCAGACCCTGATATTCTGTCTGCTATATGGTCCGTTCCATGGAGACGTTCCCTGAGTTTTTTGTAAGACTTAATGAATTTTTAATTTCCAGCTTCATTTCAGTTTGAATTCTCTTCAGCATTTCTATCTCTTTATCGACTTCAATTTTCATACCCTGAATCATCTTCATTATTCACTATTTCGTGCAACTGTTTGCACTTTCTTAGACTTAATCAGTTTATTCCTCCCCTCTTTAAGTTCATTAGGGTGTGTTTATTCAAGTCCTCTCTAAATTCCTTGAACTCTTTGAACATGCTTATAATTGATCTTTTGAATTCTATGCCTTGAGTTTCATCTAAGTTGTTCTTATTAAGGATGATTTCTATGGGGATTATGAACTTTGGGGTCGACAAATTGTCTTGGTTTTTCATATTGCCTGTGTTTTGTGATGGGACCTAGACATCAAGAGTTGGATTTGTCTTTTGATACAAGTTTTTAGCTGGGCTGGAGTCCTGATCAGGGTTGTAGGCTTAGTAATTAAGAAGATTTTAGAAGGGGCTGAAACGAAGGGACTTGGTCCCTAACCAGGGTCACATGGATAGCTAGAGAGAATCCCAAGTAGGGGCAGAGGACAGGCAGGGGATTGAGTGGCTTAACAAGAGTTCCAAGGAAATGGAGCCAAGAGGAGTGGGGCCAAATAGAGGGAAGCCAGTCACTCACTGGGTGTGTTGGCCTGTGAAGGCTGGACTCCTGAAACAAAGTTCCCAGGCAGAGTGGGCAGGATCAAACTGGGCAGGAGTAGGGAGAACCAGGTCTCTTACTGGGTTCCAGGGCTGTGTGGGCTAGGCACTTGGATCAAAGTTCCTAAGGCAGCCATTTCTGTCTTCTGATTGAACTGTTTTACTAAGGAACTTGTGTTCCTTATTTATGTCAGATATTAACTCCTTATCAAGCGAATGGTTTACAAATATGTTCTCCCCCTTCTGTAGGCTGTCTCTCCACTCTGTTGTTTCCTTTGCTGTGCATAATCTTTTTAGTGTGGTATCATCATACTTGTTCAATTTCTATTTGAGGCTTATACTTTCAGTATATCAAAAAATGTATTATTGCCTAGACATATGACTTAAAGTTCATCTCATTTCCTTCTGGAACATTCTCAGTCTCAGGTGTTATATTTAAGTCTTTGGTCCATGTTACATTGATCTTATATATTGGTGTGTTACAAGGATTCACTTTCATTCTTCTGCACACGAATAGCCAGTCTCTCCAATATCACTTACTACACATCTGTCCTTTCCCCACAGTGTATTATGTGTCTTGGCATCTTCATCAACAATAAACTCTTCATAAATGTGTGGTTCATTTCTGGTGTTTCTATGCTGTTCCATTGATTAGTTTGTCTGTTTTTAGGCCAATGTTAGCAGCTTTGATTATAATCAGTTCACAGTATGTTTTCTTAATGTATATTTTTATTGAGTTTTTGTGCATTTCAGATAACAGATCTTAATTAAATTAAGACCCCCCTCCCCCATCCTTCTACCCCATAACCCCCTCCCACCAGATTTCATGCATTCTGTCATATATGTTAAGTCCTATATGGTCAAGAATTTGTACCCAGATGTCCCTAGGTGAAAGTTCATTTACTAGAGTCTAGTCAGTCTATCTAGAGTCACTCCCTTAAAGAGCATCAACTCTCCCTTCACCATGTAGTAATCAGTTACCAACAGTTCTTTGGCTAAGGCTAGAGCCTGCTGCCCATTTCCCAAGTTCAGTGCTGGGTATTTGTCTTATTGATTCAGCAAGGGTCTTGTGCATGCTGTCACTATCGTTGCAAGTTTATATAAGCAAGTCCCCAGAGGACTGAAAACCTCTGTTTCCTTATGCTCACACACCAACCCTGGTTCTTGCACTCTTTTTATCCCCCCCCCCTTCTGCAATGGTCCCTGAGCCATGAGTGGGTGAGTTTAATAGAGGAGTCCTATCCAGGGACACACACTGCAGTCTCTTATTCTCTACAGCTTGGCCAGTTGTGGCCTTCTGTGTACATTGCACTCAGTTGTAAGAGGAAGCTTCTCTGGTGAGAGTTGAGGGATGTATTGGAATTCTCTCTACCCCCTGTTCCACTACATTCCATGAGTCTTAGATGTAGAAGTTCCACTGTAGATGTGTCACTTTCACTTACGGCTGGGCATAAGTGTGGAACTCTGCAGTAGCTGCTATATGTTGCAAAAAGAAGCTTCTTTGATGAGTGGTATATGGTATGCTTGTCTGTAAATATAAGGATCCATATTTAGTATACAGTAAGAAATTTCATTTGTCTAGAGATATGACAGACATGGGATTTTTCTCTAGGATCTATGACCATTCCAGCCATGTATATTTTGTTATATTTACAGTGCCACCCATGAGTTCCCTCCTATTGAGAGGGTTTTAAGTCCAATTACATAGCTATTGATTACCCCCTAGATAACAGTGCCACTACTGTACCAACAGAGGTACTGTGTCAGCCATTGTGGTTATTAGGCTTTGAAGCTGTGTTGGATCACTGACTGCATCATATCCTTAGCAGTTCGCATCGTATCCTCTAGAACTATGAGAGCTAGTCTTCAGGGAGGAAGCTTCCAGGTTAGTTCTAGTTCCATTGCTCTAAATCCTGTGTCTGAAGTATGTCCTGTCTTCAGCAATAGGGTGTTATCTCTTTCAAGTTTTGGAAGGTAATCAAGGCCTGTGGCAATAATCTGTGTTATTTGGGGAGTCTTGTGGATGACCCTGACCAACAACTCCAAGGGAGTTTTCTCCTGTCTGGCACTGCTACTTGTTATATGGCCTTCATGTATACACATGCACTAATGTTCAGATATTCTATGTGGGTTTTCAGGAGGGTTTTGAGTTAATACATTTCCTTCTGGTTTTTTATGCCACCTAAGCTTTATTTATTCTCTCTCTCTCTCTCCCCCCCCTCCCTCTCCCTCTCCCTCTCCCTGTCTAACATCCCTCCTCCTTCCCCAGTTTAAATGTCCCTATTTTCTCTTTGATAATACTAGTCTTCTATTATCCCCCCCTTGAATTCCTTCTTCTCCTTCACCTCCAAGATTCCTTGTATGTCCTTCCCTCCTCCCTTCCCAGTTGAATGCCCTGTTTCCCCAATTTCCCCTTCTCTGTAACATCTGTTTCCTACTGTCCCCCTCTCTCAGGCTCTCTTTCATTTTCCTCTGCCCTTTCTTTCCATTGTTCTGGCTCCTGCAGTTACATCAGGATATATACTCATATATAAGGGATTGGTGCTAAGATGTGCAAATGAGGGAGAACATATGTCACATGTGTTTTTGAGTCTGTGTTACTTCACTTAGTATAACAGTTTCTAGTTCCACCCATTTTCCTGCAAATTTCATGATTTCATCTTTCCTTACTACTAAGTAGAGCCCAATTGTGTAAGTGAACCACATTTTCGTTATCCGTTCATCAGTTGAGGAACATTTAGGTTGTTTCTATTTCTTAGCTATTGTGAAAAGAGCAACAATAAACATGGATGTACAGGTATCTCTACAGTAAGATGAGTCCTTTGTGTATATGCCAAGGAGTGGTATAACCAGATCATATAGTAGATTCGTGTTTAGCTTTCAAGAGTTCTCCACACTGCCTTCCATAGTGGTTGCAGGAGTTTGCAATCCCACCCCAGTGAATGAGCGTTCCCATTTCCCACACCCTCACCAGCATTTGATGTCTTTTGTTCTCTTGATCCTAGCCAGTCTGACTGGGGTAAGATGGAATCTTAAGGTGGTTTTGATCTGCATTTCTCTAATTACTAAGGATGTTAAGCATTTTTTAAAGGTGTTTCTTATCTATTTTGTTTCTTCATTTGAGAACTCTCTGTTCAGGTCCTTAGCCCATCTTTATATTGGGTGGTTTGTTTAGTTCTTTGTATATTCTGGATATTAGTCCTTTGTCAGATGTGTAGAGGTGAAGATTTTTTCCCACTCAGTAGGTTTCCTCTTTGTTTTCTTGGTTGTTTGCTGCACAGAACCTTTTCAGCTTAATGAGGTCCCATTTGTTGATTGTCAACCTTAATACCTGAGCAACTGATGTCCAATTTAGAAAGTCCTTTCCTGCACCTAAATCTTGCAGAGTACTGCCCATGTTTTCTTCTAGAAGTTTCAGAGTTTCAGGTTTCATATTGAGATCTTTGATCCATTTGGAGTTGGTTTTTCTGCAGGATAAAAAGATAAAGGTCCAGTTTCCCTCTTCTACAGGTTGAGATCCAGTTTTGCCAACACCATTTGTTGAAGATGCTGTCTTTCATACATTGTGTTTTCTTAGCACTTTTATCAACTATCAGGTGACTGAAATTGCACACACTCATGTTTGGGTCTTCTATTGTGTTCCATTGGTCTACATGCCTGCTTTTATGCCTGTACCATTCTGTTTTTATTTCTATAGCTTTGTAATATAGTTTGAGATCTGGTATGGTGGTCCCCCCAGCATTACTCTTTTTGCCCAAGATTGCTTTGGCTCTCTGGAGTCTTTTGTGATTCCATACAAATTTTAGGATTTAAAAATTCCTGTGATTTTTCTGGCTCTGTGAAGAATGTCATGGGAATTTTGATTGGCATTGTGTTGAATCTATAGATTGTTTTTAGTAGGATTGCTATTTTCATAATATTAATTCTACCAATCAGTGAGCACGGTAGGTCCTTCCATCTCCTGGTGTCTTCCTCTATCTCTTTCTCTAAAAAGGTTTAAAGTTTTCATTGTTGAGACCTTTAATTCCTTTGATTAGGTTTATTCCTAGATATTTTTTGAGGCCACTGTGAATGGGAGGGATTCCATGTACTTGTTCTCCGATTGCTTTTTATTGGCATATAGAAAGACTACTGATTTTTGTGGGCTGATTTTATGACCTGCCACTTTGCTGAAAATATTGATCACTTCTAGGAGTTTTCTGGTAGAATTTTTAGGATCTTATATATTAAAGCATATAGTCTGCAAATAGTGATAATTTGAGTTCTTTTCCAATTAGTACTCCTTTAATTTCCTTCTCTTGTATTATTGCTCTAGTAAGAGTTTCAAGCACTATATTGAAAAGGAGTGGAGATAGTGGACAGTCTTGTCTGTCCTGATTTTAATGCAAATGATTTCAGTTTTTCTCCATTTACAATAATGTTGGTCATGGATTTATTGTATATAGCTTTAATTATGTTGAGCTATGTTCCCTCCAGTCCAATTCCCTCTAAGAATTTAACATGAATGCATGTTGGATTTCATGACAAACCTTTTACACATCTATTGAGATGACCATGTGATTTTTGTCTTTAAGAGACAAAATATAATTTATTACATTTATTGCCTTACATATATTTATTACAATATGATTTATGATTACAATATGATTTATTACATTTATTGCCTTACATATATTGAACCATCCCTGCATCTCTGGGATAAAGCCAACTTGACCATGGTGAATAATCTTGTTGATGTATGTCCGTATGTGGTTTGTGAGGATTTTGTTCAGAATCTTTGCATCTCTGTTCATTAAGGATATGGGCCTGTAGTTTTCTTTTTTGTTGTGTCTTTACCTGGAATAATCCTTCAAAGGAGTATGGGAGCTTTCCCTCTGTTTCTATCTTTTTAAAAATATTTTATTTATTATTTTATTTTATGTGTATGAGTGTATTGCCTGCGTGTATGTGAGGGCACTCATGTCATGCAATGCCGTGGAGGTCAGAAGAGGGCTTCGGATTCCCCTGGAACTGGAGTGAAGGACGGTTCATAGTCACCATGTGGGTAATGGGAATCGAACCCATATCCTCTGTAAGAGTAGTCAGTGCTCTTAACTGCTGAGCCATCTCTCCAGTCCCTATTTCTATCTTTTTGAATAATTTAAGAAGTATTGGTTATAGATTTTTCTTTGAATATATGATAGAATTCTGCTGTGAATACATCTGTGCCTGAGCTTTTATTCAGTTGGGAGGTTTTGTATTGGTGTTTCAAATTTCTTTTTTTTAATGATTTTTTAAAATTTGTTTATTATTTTAATGTGTATGAGTGTATTGCCTACATATGTTAAGTACACCCATGTGCAATGCCTTCATAGATCAGAAGAGGGCATTGGATCCCCTGGAACTGTTTTTAGCCACTATGTGGGTCCTGAGACTCAAACCCTGGCCCTCTGCAAGAGCAGCCAGTGCTCTTAACCACTGAGCCATCTCTCCAGCCCCAGTTTCCTTATTTGTTATGGGTCTGTTTAAGCTGATGTAATCAGGAAGTATGATGCCTCCAGCTTTGTTCTTTGCTTAATATTATTTTGACTATTTGTGGTTTGATATTAAGTTTTGTTTTGCCTATTTTTGTGAAAAGAGACATTGTAATTTTGATAGGGATAGCATTAAATCTGCAGATCATTTTGGGTAATAGAATGAACACTTTTACAATACGAATTCATCTCATTCATGAGCATGGTACAATTTTCCATTAACTTATGTTTCCATCACTTTCTTTCAGTGGACTCTCAGTTTTTAGTAAATAATTCTTTCACGTCCCAGGTTAAATTAACACATAAGCGTTTTATTTTTCACCTCCTATTGCTTCAAATGGGGAAGATTTTCTTCATTTCTTTTGGGATGATTCATTATTGGCATACTGAAATACTGTTGACTTTTGCAGGTTGAGTTTATCCCTTGCAACTTTACTAAATTATTTAATAAGTTTCAATTGGGATTTTTGTAGTGTTTGGAATTTTCTATATATTAAGATATATCATCAGGAAATGGTGGCAGGTTCAGTTCTTGCTTTCTTATTAGGATGCTTTTTATTTTTTTTCTCTTGCCTAATATGCAGCAGTATTTAAAATAATATTTTTAAAAATTTAATGCTTAAGGGAATCCATATAATAATACAATATTAAACAAAATAGTCATATCTATATGTCATGTGATATTAATGCAATGCAATGTTAAGGAGAGAGCCTAGAATGTTAGGGCCTTGGGAGATTGGTAGTCAATAAAGTGTTTGCTGTCCAAGTATGAGGACCTGAGTTCCATGCCCAGTACCCACAAAAAGAAAAGCTAGGCAAGAAGGTATGAGTCTGTAATCCCAGAGCTGGGGCATTAGGCAGATCCCTGGGGCTCATTGTCTAGCTAGCCTAGCCTACTTGGCAAGCTCTGGTGGACCTGTGAGAGCTTCTGTCTCAAAAACAATAACATGGAGGATGGCTGAGGAATAACACTGGAGGTTGTCCTCCTATAAACACACATACACACACACCACCACCACCACCACATGGATGTGCACCCCACACACATATGTGCACTCAAATACACATAAACATACACACATAGATGAATATAAACAATAAATAATAAAAATAAAGAACAGAATTTTATACTAAAATTTTATTAATAATTATGTCTGTAAAATAGGATTACTAATGGCCACTGTGTTTCTTTTCATTTTTTCTGAATTCTCCACATTTTCCTATGTATTGTTTATTTCCCTGTGTGTGTGTGGAGGTGCATGCTCATGAGTGTGTGGTGTACTTTACCATGAACATTCATGTGGAAGTCAGAGCAGGACAGTGAGTGTCTGCCTTTCTTTGCTCTCCAAGTTGTTGCTTTGAGATAGGGTCTCATTGAACTGGAAGTTCACCCATGTTGGCTAAGCTGGTTGGCCAATGAGCTCTAGGGATCCACCTGTCTCTACCCCACAATGCTGGATTACAGGCACACACAGCCATGCCTAGCTTTGTATGTGAGTACTGAGTATTCACACTCAAGTCCTCATGCTTGCAGAGCAAACAAAATCTGTAATTTTTATTAAAACCCAGTTGACTGGGTCGACAGGGAAAGCATAAAATAATGATTTTGGAGACTTAAATCTTGTTTCTTCATAAAGTACAGTGTTTTTGAGAATTTTATTATTTATCTTGTAGGTATTTCTATCAACATTTGTTTCTAAACCCCAGTTCTCCGTGAAACAGGACTTCATAGTCTCTCTAATTTAACAGCAACTGTGTTAGCCTTCTCCCCTAAACCCCACCTCTCTTCTTAGTCCACACAAAACCTTTTCCTTGTGAAATATCAATTCCTAGTAACCTAGAGTTTACTGAAAATGCAAAGTCTGTGCTCCAATTCCAAGCCTTTTGGCTTAGAAATTTTGGAGATGTGGACACAGATAATTGGGTTTTAACAAGCCCTCATGAACTCCTACCCCCTGACTGAGGAGGTACTGACAATTGATGGCTTAGGAGAGAGGGAGAAACTATTTACTTTATGGGTATGGCCCCTGGTAGAGCAGTCATGCTCCATTTCGTGGCCCCACACCCAGGAATATATGGGAAACACAAATTGGACTCCAGGGGTTGTTAAAAAAAGAAAGGACATACAGTTGTGAAAGGATAGGGGGGATGTTGGAGGAGTTAGAGGGAAGAATAGGGTGTGAATATGATCAAAGTACATTGTTTGAATTACTCAAAGAAGTAAGTAAAATGTCCTTTTTAAAAGCTGTGCAGATGATCCTGACCTACTCTTAGTATGATGATATAAATGATATCTTCTTTAAAATCCTTTAGATGGGGCTGAGGAGATGGTTCAATTAGTAAAATTCTTGTCATGGAGATCCCCAGAACCTACATAAAAAGCTAGGGTACAACAATATACACCTGTAATCCCACTGCTGAGAAAGTGGAAACAGGAGGCTCTCTGGGCCCCCAGGCCAGCTAACCCATCCGTGAGCTTCTGGTTTAATGAAAGTCCCTGCCTCAAAGAAATAAGGTGAGGAACAATTGAGAAAGACACATCTCTCAAACACCGGCTTCCACACAAAGAATGTGCGCACACATACCACACACACACACTCACGCATGCACGCACACATCTTTCAGGCGGTATTCACCAGAGCTCTAAAAATACTGCTGAGACAGAGTGAACCTAGTGATCACTTTCATGCATCTTTACTTACTGAGGTTGGCAGATAAATGCAAGGTGCTCAGTTAAAGTGGAATTTCAAAGAAACAACAGATAAATTTCTTAGTATAGATATGTCCTACCCAATATTTGGGACATCCTTATAGTTTAAAAATTGTTGTTTATCTGAAATTCAAATTTAAATGGGCACCCTGTATTTTTACCTGTTAAACCTGGCAACCCAATCACCAGCCCATTCTGTGAGTCCTGAGAGGTAAGAGTAGCTGCCAGTTTGGTGGAAGCAGGTGGTCTCAGTTTTGTGCAGCCCAGCCGGGCAAGCTGGGAGGAAAGCGCCACCTAATTCATGCCTTTGCTTTTCATAAGCACTTTGCTGCCTGATGTGATTTGGGAAAACAGTAATTACTATACTTAACATTACTTGTTTATCTGTAACATGAATGAAAAAAGAGAATCCCTGCCCCCTTAACCCGAATAGGAGAGCACAAGATGTCCTCATCATTAGTTTTGCCAGAGAATTTCAGAAAATCAGAGTGAGGCAAAAGAGGCCGGAGTCTGGGGAGGATGGTTTGTGAGAACAGAATGACACAGCACTCTAGCATGGAAGGGAAAGAGGGTCGCGGGTTCTATCCTTCAATGAGGAGCTAGGGATAGCTGGCTTCTAAAGGAGGGAGTCAGTTCTCTTTAAAAATGTGACCCCTGAAAGATCGACCACACTCCTTGGATAGCCCCGCATCCATATGGGCAGCACAAATTGGACTCAATGGATTATTTAGAAAGGAAGACACAAAGTTGAGGGACTTAGGGAAATAGGGGGGAATCTGGAAGGAGTCGGGGGAAATGGAGGTTGTGAATATGACCGAAATAAATGAAATTCTCATATGATTAATAACAATATTATATTAAAAAATAAACACATATTGGGGATTTTAAAGAGCAGAATGACAGTGAGCAAGCTAGAACTAATTTTTTGTGGTCAAGAGTGTGTGTGTGTGTGTGTGTGTGTGTGGTGTATACACATATGCACAGTACATGGTGGTCTAGGGAGAGCCCATGAAAGGTTAGGAAGCTGACATTGTATTTCTAATGTCAGGTTTGGGGCATGATACTTTGTGTAAGCTATATGTAATATACATGTTATGACCAAAGTGGTTGTGAGAAAGGTATCTGGAGGCCAGGAAGTTGCATACCATTATCCTTCCTGAGGCTTCATGCCCTTCTCCATGAAGCCATTGTCTCCATGTTGCCTGCTTAGGTAAAAAGATGCACCTACCCACATTTACTGCCCATGCCTCTCCTCCAAAAAGAACACACTGATACTTTTAGAAAAGAGGGAAAAATCAATGTTGAAGTAGAAGGAGTTAAATTCCGTGGCTGCCTTGAGAAGGAATCTTCTAACTACAGGTTACTGAAGCTGTGAATGGTTCTGGGAGATGTAAGAGGATCAAGAGAGACTCCACTGAATGTGCTTCGTGAATTTAATCATCTTGTTGAGTACCCTGACCTGCAGGTGCTAATTATAAAGCACTGTGAAAATTATGGCAAAATGACTCTCTTATTAACTATTTTACATAAATATGTATTTCTTACCTGGGAATAGAAACAGCTGATATTTTCAGTTTGCTTTTCTTATATATGTGTGCACATTAGCTACTAAGAAGTAAGGAGGGAGACAAAGCAGTCAAATGCCCACTTCATCTCCTACCTCTGAAACGCAAAAAAATTTAAGATGGGAAATGATTTCATGGATCCATGCAGAGCAGGAATGGCCTCTTCTACCCTTGAACCTCCACTTTGCAGCAGATGTGACTGTAAAAGTGACTTCAGTGGGAGTCTTTCTAGTACCTAATAATGAATAGTGCATTTCTGTTGAGTGACAAATGAGCAAATGGCCAGGCTGTGGGATGGGGACAGTGAGAGAACAGAAAAGGTGAAGACAGAGAGGCTTCAAATTCAGGGGCCTGGATTATCTTGTCTTCTTTTAAGAGGATACAGGCCAGGTCTCCTAAAAGCAATAACTTTGCACAAAATGTAAACTATATATTCAATCAGACTTCGAAGCAGCCTCCCAAGCAATTAGTTTAGCTGCGGTTTGGGGATCGCTGACATAGCTCCCACAGTTTTTCACTAGCCATTAACCAAGCAGCTGTTTGGGAGGATTTTCTTTCCTAAACTAATTCAAATTTAGGAATCGCTTTTATGAGCACTCAAATGGTTTTTCTTATTTTTCCCTTCCCTCAAATGATGCCATTTTATAATTTCTAGCATAAAGACAAAGGATTGTTTGACATGACACCATTTCCTTTACTATGTTTTGATATAATCCAATTACTCTGCAGCAAGCAGTGGGAAAAGTACAAATATCGAAGGGACCAGAACATTTATCTGTCCCGTAATATAAATGAATTAGCACTCACATTTTGTCTCTGGTGACATCCACTGATACTTGTTTCTCAGATCTTATGTGCACTTTTAAGCCAGGTGCTAAAGCACAGGGATGCGGAGCTCCTAATAAATACAGCACGTGCATGTATCAGCCTCAGCCACTAAAGAAGATGTTAGAGATTCTCCATAGAACTAGTCTTCAGAAAGCTTAAAGACTATGAATTCAAGTTCTTGCATTTTACTTCATTAATTAATTAATTCATTCATTAGAAATAAAATTTGTGCTGGAGAGATGACTCAGTGGTTAAAAGCACTGGCTGCTCTTGCAGAAGACTTGGGTTCAATTCCCAGCATCCACATGGCAGCTAACAACCACCTGTAACTACAGTTCCAGGGTATCCAACACCCTCTTCTGGCCTCTGTGGGCACTTCATGGCAAGGGTAGGTGCACTTACATGAAGGAAAAATACTCATACATGTCAAATAAATAAATAAATAAATAGATAAATAATTTCTTTAGAGAAATGAAGTTTGTGATAAAATTAATAGCACTTTGTATTACATATTGACCTCTACATAGGTGAACTTAAAGTATTATATGTTCATAGCTGTAAAAGGACTTACATATACATATCAATGCATGTAAGTATGCAGGTTTGTAATGTTCTCTCACGCTGTTCTTGTTCATTCAACATGGCCATTACTATTAATGGGAACAGCAAAGCAGATCATCGTGTGGTGCGCAGAAGTCAAAAAGTCCAAAGGCAGAGTCACTTGCTGTACAATGGATTTCTAAAAGCAAAACAATGTTTTCATTGTGTTCATAATATCCTAAAAAGTCCAACAAAATTAAATTAAAGTCTCGTATTATAGTTCAGGTTAGCCTGAGACCTACTATGCAGCCCAATTGTGACAGTGTGTAGCCATCAGGCTCAGCTGAGGTCATGATGATGGTAGTTACTTCATGCAAAAGGGACTGCTGTATATCTTATTAAAAGGACATGGAATTTAAAAGGATTTGGTGCTAGGATACACATTTGAGGGAGAACATACGTCATTTGTTTTTCTGAGTCTGTGTTACTTCACTTAGTATAACAGTTTCTAGATTCATCCATTTACCTGCAAATTTCATTATTTCATCTTTCTTTACTGCTGAATAGAACTCCATTGTGTAAATATACCACATTTTTGTTAACCACACGTCAGTTGAGGGGCACTTAGGTTGCTTCCATCTCAGCTATTGTGAAAAGAGCAGCAACAAACATGGTTGTACAAGTGTCTCTACAATAAGATGAGTCCTTTGGGTATATGCCAAGGAGTGGTATAACTGGGTCATATGGTAGGTTCATTTTTAGTTTTTTTAAGAGTTCTCCACACTGCTTTCCATAGAGGTTGTACAAGTTTGCAGCCCCACCAGCAATGAATGAGCATTCCCCTTTCTCCACATCCTAGCTAGCATTTGGTATCATTTCTTCTCTTGATCCTAGCCAGTCTAGTTGGGGTAAGGTGACACCTTAGGGTGGTTTTAATTTGCATTTCCCTACTTACTAATGATATTGAACACTTTTTGAGATATTTCTTAGCCATCTTTATTTCTTCCTTTGAGAACTCTCTGGATCTTTAGCCCATCTTTTCATTGGGTCATTTGGTTTCTTGCTTCTTTGTTTTTTGAGTTCTTTATATATTTGGATGCTAAACCTGTGTCAGATGAGTCACTGGTGAAGATTTTTTCCCATTCTGTGGGTTTTCCCTTCACCATTTTGATTATTTGTTTTGCTGTACAGAATTTTTTTAGTTTAATGAGTTCCCACTTGTTGATTGCTGACCTTAATTCCTGAGCAACTTCTGTCCGATTTAGAAAATCCTTTCCTACACCTATATGTTGTCAATTACTGCCAATATTTTCTTCTGATAGTTTCAAGGTTTCCAGTTTCACATTGAGGTCTTTGATCCATTTGGAATTGACTTTTGTGCAACTGAAAGATAAGGATCTAGTTTCATTCTTCTACACGTGGAGATCCAGTTTTGCCAGCACCATTTGTTGAAGATGCTGT
>NW_008330362.1:27960-28838 GCF_000622305.1 Nannospalax galili
GTTTTAAATTTTCATTGTAGAGATCTTTGGTGTCTTTTGTCAGATTTATTACAAGATATTTTTTGCAGCAATTATGTATGGGAGCATTTCCCTGTATTCTTTCTCTAATTGCTTGTTATTGGTATAAAGAAAGGCTACTGATTTTTGTAGATTGATTTTATAACCTGCCACCATACTGAAAGTGTTGATCAGTTCTACAAGTTTTCTGGTGGAAGTTTTGGAATCTCTTAGGTATAGTATCATATCATCTGCAAAAAGTGATAGTTTGACCTCTTCTTTTCCAATTAGTAATTCTTTAATTTCCTTCTCCTATCTTATTGCTCTAGCAGGAGTTTCAAGCACTATGTTGAAAAGGAGTGGAGATAGTGGACATCTTATTTTCCCTCCAGTCTAATTCCCTGTAGGACATTGAACATAAATATATATTGAATTTTGTCAAAGGCCTTCTCTGCATCTACTGAGATGACCATGTGGTTCTTGTCTTTGAGCCCATTTATACGATTTTTGACATTTATTCACTTACATATATTGAACCAGCCTTGCATCTCTGGAATAAAGCCGACTTGATCCTGATGGATGATCTTTTTGATGTGTGTCCGTATGCAGATTGCAAGTGTTATGCTGAGAATTTTTTCATCTTTATTCATTAAGAATATGGGTCTATAGTTTTCTTTTTTGGTTGTATCTTTACCTGGTTTGGGCATTAGAGTGATGCTGGCTTCACAGAAGGAATTTGGGAGTTCTCCCTCTGTCTCTATCATTTTGAATAATTTAGGTATTATTGGTCGGAGGTCTTCTTTAAATGTCTGGTAGAATTCTGCTGTAAATCCATCTGGGCCTGGGCTTTTTTCAGTCAGGAGACTTTGTATTACAGTTTT
>NW_008330362.1:28859-44803 GCF_000622305.1 Nannospalax galili
TATTTTATGGGTCTGTTTAAACTGGTGATCTCTTCTTGGTTTAACTTTGATGGTTCCCATGATTTTAGATATCCATCCATTTCTTTTAGATTTTCAAATTTAGTAGCATATGGGTTTTCCCTTATAGTGGTCTGTATCTTTTGGGTGTCTATTGTGATGTTTCCCCTTTCATCACTGATTTCGTTGATTTGGATTGCTCTTTCTTTATTATGGTTAACTGGGCTAAGTGTCTGTCTATCTTGCTTAGCTTTGCAAAGAACCAGCTCTTAGATTCATTGATTCTTTGTATTGTTTTCTTTGTTTATATTTCATTAATTTCTGCTCTGATTTTTGTTATTTCTTCTCTTCTGCTGGGTTCATTTGTTCTTGCCTTTCCAGTGTCTTGAGTTGCCGTGTTAGGTCATTTATTTGGGCCCTTTCTAATTTTTTAAAAATATTTTGCTTATTTTTATTTTATGTGTATGAGTGTATTGCCTGCCTGGGGGTAAGTGCAGTCGTGTCATGCAATGCCCATGGAGGACAGAAGAGACTGTCAGATCCCCTAGAACTGGAGTTACAGAGAGTTGTTAACTGCCATGTGGGTGCTGTTATTCGAACCAGGGTCTTGTGCAAAAACAGTATTCTTAACCACTGAGCCATCTCTCTGGCCCCTCTTTCTAATTTTTTATTGAAGGCACTTAGAGGTAGAAACTCCCCTCTTAGGACTGCTTTTAAAGTGTCCCAGAGGTTGTGTTGTATTGTGTTGTCCTTTTTGTTGAATGCCAGGAATTCTTTTATTTCTTTCTTAATTTTTCCTTTGACCCACTCCTTGTTTAGGAGTGTGTTGTTCAATCACCATGAGTTCATGTAGTGACTAGGGCTTTGTCCAGTGTTGATTTTGAGGTTTATTGTATTGTGGTCTGATAAAATACATGGAATTATTTCAATTTTTTTTGTATTTGTTGAGGTTTGTTTTGTGTTCAGTTTTTGAGGAAGTTCCATGGGGTACTGAATAGAAAGTGTATTCTTGGGGCTAGAGAGATGGCTCAGCAGTTAAGAACACTGGTTGTTTTTGTAGAAGACCCGGGTTTGAATCTAATCACCCACATGGCAGCTAACAACTGTCCATAATGCCAGCTCCAGGGGATCCAATGTCCTCTTCTGTCCTCTGCAGGCAGTGCATGGCACAGGTGCACTTAACCTACATGCAGGCAGTATACTCATACACATAAAATAAAAATGATAAATAAGCTGGGTGTGGTGGTGCATGCCTTTAGTGATAATCGAGTTTTATATCTCATTGTTAGAGAAGCATCCCCATAGTTGGCCAACAAGAAGGACATATCAGCTACACTGAGCCACATATGTGTAATTAATGTGAAGACTGAGGTTTGGGGCTGCCTGGGAGGTTCTATCCTTTTACCTTAAGGTAGTGCCTGTCCTTGAAGGTGAGATGGGTTTCTTGCAGACAGCAAAGAGATGGATTTTGTTTCTTAACCCATTCCCTTAGCCTGTGTCTTTTGACTGGGGAGTTTGGTCCATTGATATTTAAGATTATTATTGAAAGATGTGTATTGGTTGCTGTCATTTTGATTGCTGTTTGTGTTCTCTGTCTAGTTTTGTGTTTCCTCGATTATATCTTTATTTTCTTTCATTGTTCCTGGGGTGTATTTCTCTCTCTGCTCTCTGTATTACTTCAACTATTCTTTGAAGGGCTGGCTTTATGGACATGTATCCTTTCAGGCTATTCATGTCATGGAAGATTTTTCTTTCCCCCTCAACTCTAATAGAAAGTTTTGCTGTGTAAAGTATTCTGGGCTGGCATCGATTGCTATGTAGAACTGGAAATATCTTGGTCCAGGCTCTTCTGACTTTCATAGTTTGCATTGATAAGTCAGCTAAAATTCTGATGGGCTTTCTTTTATATGTGACTTGTTTTTCCTTTGGTGCTTTCAGTATTCTCTCTTTGTTCTGTACATTTAGTGTTTTTAACTGTGATGTGTCATGGGGAGTTTCTTTTCTGAACTTGTCTATTTGGTGTTCTTTGTGCTTACTATATTTGTATGGGGATGTCTTTCCTTAATTTCAGGAAATTCTCTTCTACAATCCTGTTTAAGATCTGGTCAATACCCTTAACCTGAAATTCTTCTCCTTCCTCTATGCCTATGATATGTAGATTTGGTCTTTTCATGGTGTCCCACATCTCTTGCATATTCCATTCCTGTGTTTTTTCAAATTTTCCATAATCTTTGCTTCAACTTTATCCTCCAATGTTGATATTCTGTTTTTCATTTCATTCATTCTAGCAGTGAGGCTTTCCCCTGTTGTTTCTAGTCAGCTTATTGAGTTTTGCACTTCTTCATTTCTGCCTGAGGTTTCTTCAATGTTTCTCTCTCTTTTGTGAATTCATTCAGAAGTTTATCCCTATCTTCTTTTAGCTTGATTTGTTTGTTCACATGTTCTTTAAATTTGTTGACTTCCTTGATTGTGTTTATTATTGTTCTTTTAAATTCAGTGTCCTGGGTTATCTCTAGGGAGCTCTCCTTGTAGAACTCTTCTACAGGATTGGTGGATTTTGGTGGGGACATAGTGTTTTGGCTTTCCGTTTTATTATTCTTTCATTGTGATTTTGGCATGTGAATTTCTTTTGTTATGTTTCTAATATGAGAATTAAGCTGAAGTATACTGTTTGTATTATCGGGGTGCCTAGATCCTTTCTTTATTGATTATGTAAAGCTGGTTGGTACAGGGTTCAGGTTCTCTGGGGTTTAATTTGGAGGGAACTGATGGCTTCAGATCAGCTATTCAGTAGTACCCACAGAAGCCCAAGTCAGGTTTCAGTCAGATACACTCAGGCTTCCTTCAGGACGTGGAGGCAGGAACCTGGGCCTCTCAGGTAGTCCCCTGTGTTCTCACACCCTCTGCCAGAGGGAGGCCAGAGCTCAGCACTCTCTGGTGGTCGCTGAGATCAGAGCCACTACACTCATGGTCAGAACCCACCCTCTCAGGCTGTCTGCTAGGATCTCATGCTTAGCCTACCAAAGGCAGATCTGCCCTGGGGCCTTGGGAGGGGCCTCAGGAAATCCCAGGTAGGGGGATGGGTATGAAGCAATTTGGGGAAACTCACCACCTCGTGAAGGGAGACAGGATCCAGGGGCTCTCAGGCAGTCCCCTGCATTCTCAGGCCCTCTGCCAGAGGGAGGCCAGAGGGAGGCCAGAACTCAGCACTCTCTGGCACTCTACTGAGATCAGAGCCACTCTATATTCTTATTAACTGAGAATCAGGAGTCATAATTTATGACATATGTTTGCTGGTAAACCAGATCACATACTAGACAGTTCTTTCATTTCTCAACTATGCAATACAAATGAAAAAACACCTATCATTTTATTAAAAATATGGTCTAATTTGTGATTTGTGTTCCCATCCAGTATATCAATATGGCTGAAAAGTAAAAAATAAAAATAACAGCAATTATTAACAAAAATTAAAACTGACTGAAAAGTAAAAATAATAACAATAAAAACAGTATCCTCACATAATCAACATAGTTACAACTACCTCACGTAAGGGAATTACAGTTAAAGCTGTGTTTCTTATGTTAGTTGATGTCCTGAAAACCCAGATAAAATGTTCTCAGGAATACAAATAGGAATAGCCAATTGACACTGAAAGGTTTTCTCAGCCACAGCCAGAATTGAATTGGCAAGTGACTATGAGACTCAAGGTAATTTTCTCTATATATCACTGATATAATAATAAAAGACAAGCCCAGGAACTGTTTTCTTAAATATAAGCATTTGTCTTTGAAAAATCAGATGAGAGGCTCTCCTTAAATATCACTCATGTTGTAGTGTCTGTGAGAAAAGCAAACAAACCTTCAAAACACTGTCCAATTGATTAAAATCACGTACTACAGATGAATTAAAACTATTGACTATTTAGAGGAACAATTAAAAAGTCCTACAGTGCATTAGCACAGAATTCCATCAGCTTTCTGCCTGAGCCCCAGAGAAATGTCTCTTTCTATTCCTATAGCTCATTAATTCCCAAGCTGGGTTATTAAGGATGATAACATTATTTTTTCAGTATGTTGCTCTCTCTTCTGTCTTTTGTTTTTAAAGAGTAAATGGGTGTTTTACATACTGGACATGGACAGTCATTTCTGAACTCTGTTTACTGCCTTCTGAGTTTGACATTGAAGAATAAGCCCAGCCTTCCTTCATAATGAAATAAAAGCAGAATTCTCCAAATTGATGTTCAGTTCCATAATAGTTTTAAGAAATCCCTTTTCTTTTTAAAAATACTTTATTTATTATTTTTATTTTATGTGTATGAGTGCATTGCCTACATGTAGGTAAGTGCACCTATGTCATGCACTGCCCATGGAGGACAGAAGAAGCTATCGTATCCCCTGGAACTGGAGTTATGGGCAGTTGTTAGCTGCCAGGTGGGTGCTGGGATTCGAACCCAGGTCTTCTGCAAGAACAGCCAGTGTTCTTAACCACTCAACCATCTCTCCAGTCCCAGAAATCCATTTTTCAAATTTCGTGAACAGCTAGCATTGCCTGGCATGATTTCAGACTGGCTCTTGGAGGCTCAAAGACATGGAAGTAAGGGACTGACCCAGGAGCCAGTCACCCTGGTCAGATCTCCAGCTATTCAGTTCTCTTAGTGATTAATTACTGTGTTTCAGAAGTTTAGTTTCTTATCTATAAAATAAGAAAAACACACATAACACCAGCCACCTGGAATGGATTTAATTAGAGAGGGGGAACATTCTGGAAAGCTCTGGAAAGATACATGTTGGTAGAAAGAGCCATTTATTTACAACCTGAAGAAGTTGTTAGGTACTGGGCTATTAATTGAACATATCTGACCACTTACTTTCTCCTAAATAAAGCACAAAAGTACCTTGTGGGCTTCTTAGGAAGAGCACACTTGTAGAAACCTGGTTGAAAGGGCATGAATTTCAATATCAAATGGAGGGTTTGAATCTTGACTCTTCCAGTTATTAGCTCTGTGATCCTGAGCAAGTAGCTCTTTCTTCTGTCTTCTGACTTCTAAAATCCTACATCTCTGTCCTTGGCAGAGTGTCACGGACTACATACTGCATATCTGTGAAGTTCTTGATATGGAGTAAGGAGATAAGTGAAAAATGCATTTTTTTTGTGATATATCTTGTAATCTATCTCACACTCTTCAGGTATTAGCTGCCAGCCTCGTCATTGCTCCTTTTACATTTATTTATTTATTATTTTTATTTTGTTTGGTTTCTTGAGACAAGTCTCCTTATAGCCTCAGCTGGCCTGGAACACGCTGTGTAAACCAGGCCGGCCTCAGTCTCACAGAGATCCACTTACCTGTGCTTCCCGAGTACAGGAACTAAAGGCATGCACTAACATGCCCACTTCACTTTTACTCACTTGGGCAAGGAACCAGCAGTCTGTGTCTCCCAAACCCCATTTGCAGCCTGCGGAAATGTTTACAAGTTACTGCTGCTTATGATGTCAGGACCATAATCTTAGGAATGGAGGGCTCATGACTTCTTTTGTTTGTTTCATTTTTTACAGTGTGATGCTTTGATATGCATATACATAGTGAATTGATTACAGTTAAGCAAATTAACACACCAATCTCTTCATATAGCTACCATTAGTGTGTGGCAAGAACACTTGAGAAAAGCTCTATTAAGATTAAAAAGAATTACCTTATTACAGGGGACATTGCTCATAAGACAACACAGGCTTACAAAGTAAAAGCCCAATGCCAGGAATAGACTTCTTTTAAAGCTGTTGACCAGGAGTCCCATAGACCCTCGAACAATACTGGCCATTGCCCCTGCTCTTGGTTACCCCCCAGAACTTCACATTAAGACCCTATTGCTAAAGACACTACATACATGAGCTGTAGAACAAATAAGGAGAAAAGAAGCTGGTGTTGACTTCAAAGCCTCATCTCTATTAGCTAGAGATACTTCTGGAAGATGCTATGCAAACTACCTTAGGAGAAAATATGAATCCTGCAAGCTATAACAACTGGCCTGGCAAGATAAGCCCACAGTGCGGTGGTGACTGAATCTCAGATAGCTTAGGCTGGCCTCAGCTATGTGTCCAAGGCTGGTCTTCAACTCCTAACCCTTCTGCCTTTATCTCCTGGGTACTGGAATTACAGATATGTGTCACCAAGCCCAGCTTTTAGATCTCATGACTTCTGATGTCCCGGAAATACATATTTTAGGGCCAAAAGAAAGTATTACCTCAGGAAAGTGGTCCTGTCAAGTTCTGCTTTCTATAGCAAATATCAGAAATCTGTGCACAGAAATTTGTTCATGTCACATACAGGATTCAGTGCAGGTGATCTGGAGCTAGCTCAGCTGCTCTTTGGCGCCATTAGAGGCACAGGCTTTTTCTGTGTACCTATTTCTTCCTCTGTATATAGCTTTTGTTTTCACAACTTCTGTGCAAGTAGAGTCCACAATGGAAGAAGCTGGGTTGGGAAGGAATTTCGGCAGTGTCTCGTACGCCAGATCCAGCTCACATTGTTAGCTCTAGTTGCAAGGTGGTCAGGAGGACATGCTTTGCAAGGATTATTGTTTTGTTGTGTTTAGCTGGTTTTAGTTTGGTTCAGTTTCGTCATGCGTGCTGCGTTTCAGGTTTGTAATTGCTTCAGATGGACATGCACACATACCCGACTATCCTATCGCCCCTGGTAGAGGTCTGTCTCCCTGAGGTAGCTCATGAATGGCCTCCACATTAGTCTGGACCCCTCAAGGGCTCTCTTTTGCTGTTTGTGGAAATCCTTCCCAGAAGAGCACAAAACAGACAATGCAGCCAGCAGCAGCCCAACATTTCCCAGTTGGTCCTGCTTTCTTCAATGTACAGAGGGAGGCCCTTGACTAAAATATAAATCCTATTCAAATAAGCATTCCCTGAATCTGCATAAGCCTTGGGAGTTATTACAAAATCTGTGTCTGTGAAGGGGAGATAAATCAAATATACTAAACCAAGATTGGGCCTGAAATTTTACGAAAATGGACAATGTCCATATCAAGCCTGCGTGATGTAAGTCCACCAAAGGCAAGCTTGTTCTTGTTCACTAGACGTGGAAATTCCCCTCACCACCAAGTGAAATAAAAATTATTCATCAATGGTTTTGCTCCAGTTTTTATATTACCTACTCTTTTAAGGTCCCTGTTAAATTATATAGTCCAAATAGGGTGTTTGATAAATTAAATTTTGCTTTCTGTAGCACTTGATCTTAAATTAGCTTATCAGATTCACTCTAGAAAATTTTACTCTGTTGAGACTGTCTTAGTAACAGGAATTGTACTTCCTTCCTGCATCCATGGGCCTGGTATGATGCTGGGCACAAGGCAGATGTTAATGAGCGTTGGCTGAAGATAATGAGGAAGATTGCTCATGGCCACGAGGTAGGCAGAGCAGAAGAGGCAGATGGCTCTCTTGGGCACGGGGCAGTCTGGCAACTAAGTGGAAAATAGACATCTGGGGGAAAAGGGGCACAGAAAGGCCACAGCCACCCACAGAGAACAGTCATTCTACCTTGTACATTTGGCAAGAATCAAACTACCCATTGGCACCATCATAGTGGAGATCAGAAACCAATTGTGCAATGCCACCCAACTAGGAGGAAGCACTATGGAGAGAATAAATATTTGTTACCAGGTCCAGTTCTGACATCCTCTTGGATTTATTTTTAAATAAGGCAGGTCTTATTAAAGTAATTAGCCTAGCTGTGAGAATTTTGTCCCTGATTCTGGAGTTCCCAAAATAATAGAGCACATGTTAAATAAAAAGATAATTCGTCGCCTCCTTGTTTCCCTAGGGTCCTTTTTGGTTCATGCTTATTGTCCAAATTCGTAAGTGTTGCACTAATATGTTTTAACTGCTCTCCCTCCTCTGTGTGCAGTGATAGAATACAATCCATAACACTGAGTAATTTCATGTTTTGATTAAATGATATGAAAACCCTTTCCAAATTTTAATTATGTGGTACTGTTGGAGTATGTCCTTTTTAATTTTGACTTTAAAATAAGGTGCTGATAGTCATATTTTGATGAATAGTAAAATATTTAATCTTTCTTTCTGCCTATGTTGGCTCCCTTTGTCTCTGTGAGCTTGTACTCTCCTAACTGAGACTACTGAGTCAGAAACATTTATGCTTTTTAAAATTTATTTTTAATGTGTATGAATGTTTTGCCTGCAAGTACTTAAGTGCACCTGTGCCATTCAATGCCCACAGAGGCCAAAAGAGGACAAAGATCACCTGGAACTGGATTAAAGAATGGTTGTTAGCTACCATGTGAGTGCTGAAAACCAAACCCAGGTCCTCTGCAAGAACAGCCAGTGCTCCTAACTGCTGAGCCATCTCTCCAGACCCCTAAGAATACTTTTAATATCAGCCAAATAGAAAAGAGCTAGCATTTCTTGTTAACTCATGTCATTACATACACAACCAAGCATTCACTTTATTCTGTGACATTTGTAATAAGAGTTTTTAAATCCCATATTTTCCTTAAAGTGAAAACTCCTCATTCTGGACCTCCCAAGGCATCACTAGAAAGAACGTAACTAATGAATATGGTAACTTCAAAATGCTGAAGAAAGAAATGAAGGAAAACACTGGAAGGTGGAAAGACCTCCCGTGAGCATGGATTGGCTGACTTAACACTGTGAAAATTACTATATTACATAAAACAATTTGTAGATTCAAAACAATCCTCATCAAAAATTCCAATAGAATTCTTCACAGAATTATATAAAATAATTCTAAAATTTATATGGAAGCACTGAAGACCGCAAACAGCCAGATCCATCCTAAGCGGAAGAAACAAGGCTGGCAGTATGACAGAGCCTGATCTCAAACTCTATTGTAAGCCACAGTATAAAAAGCAGCCTTGAGTCAGGCACGGTGGCACATGCCTTTGGCTACCAGCCCTCAGGAAGTAGAGGCAAGCAGATCTCCGTGAAATCAAGGCCAGCCTGGTCTCCATAGCAAGTTCCAGGCAAGCTAAGGCTACAGGGAAACCCTGTCTCAAAAAGACAGGGAAAAAAATGAAAGAAAGACCGGCTCAACCAACAAAGTGTGTCCGATATAATATTTCTTCCAAAAATTACCAATTCCATAGCAACAGCCCCCAGTGAGAGCAAATTAGAAGAATTTTTCAAAGATTCAAGAGAATGATTATAAATACGATCAAACAACACAAAGAAGACAGGAATGTACCCCAAGGAAACAAACAGCTGAATGAATTAAGCCAATTTAAGGTGTGAAAATAAACTTCAAAAAAAAAAAAAAGAGAGAAAAAAAAGAAAAGCTGAAGAAAAGCTAAACCAAAATGATGCTGGAAATGAAAAACTCAAACTAAATATAAAGATCAGTGCAAATCAACAGAATGGGTCATGTAGAAAAGAGAGTATCAGGACTCGGAGACAAGGTAGAGAAATTAGATCATTCCGTCAAGGTTGATGAAACCTTTAAAAAATATATGAATGGAACATGGGAGAGCTTTGGGACAACATGAAAAGATCACATCTGCAAACTATAGGCATAGAAGAATAATTCCAAGCCAACAGCATAGAAAATATTTTCAATAAAATCATTGAAGATAATTTCCCAACTCTAGAGAAAGCAATGGCCATCTAGGTACAAGAATGAAAACAGAGCACGAACATGAGAGTGAGGGAGGAAAAGTTCGGGGGGGGGGGGACAAGAGACAGTAATGGAATATGTATGTCATGAAAGCAGAGGGAACTGTCTGGGGACCAGCTAGGTGGGGAGAGGAGAGACATGGAGAAGAAAACACAATGATACACATGCAAGAAAATATCACAGTGCAACCCATGTATTTGTATGCTAATCAAAACACTAATTTTTTAGTGTATAAAACCTTTTGGGAAAAACAATATCTATCTACTCTCTGAGCTGTACTTCATGGGCAGGAGTTTGTCCTCCTGCTGAAACCCTCATGCATATGAACACAATTTCTCATATCACAGTATGACATAACAATCAAAACAGGAAGGAAAACGTAAATGTTTATCATGAGCAAAGTGATAAACTGTAAGATAGCTATGCTTCCTATTATTCTATGCCATTAAAAAAGATAAGGAGGGGCCGGAGGGATGGCTTAGTGGTTAAGAACACTAACTGCTCTTGCAGAGGACCTGGGTTCGATTCCCAGCACCCACATGGCGGCCACAAACCATCCTTAACTCCAGTTCCAGGGGAATCCGAAGCCCTCTTCTGACCTCCAAGACACTGCATGACATGGATGCACTCACTTACATGTACGCAATACACTCATACACATAAAATAAAAATAATAAATATTTTTTTAAAAATCAATAGGCAAAGGCTAAGGAGATGTGGCTCAGTGGGTAATGTACTTAATAAGCAAGTTTAAGGGCCTGAGTTTGGTTCCCCCAGAGCACATGGAAAGCTGCATCCTATAACATGTATCTGTAGTCCCAGCATTCCTATGACAAGATGTGAGGCAGAGACATGAGGCTACCTAGAAGCTAGCGGGCCAGGTACCCTGGCATACATAGTGGAGAATGGCAAGAAATGCGGTCTCAAACAAGGTGAAAGGCAAGGGCCAACACCTGAGGTTCTCTGGCCTCCATATTCATGTCCTGGCATATGGGTGCCCTTACTCATGAATACAAACATGCATATACATATACATATACATACATACATCATACAGAGAGAGAGAGAGAGAAGCTTAATTTAAAAGTAGTCAATGTGTAGAAAGATAGCAGAAAGAGCTCTAAGGTTGGATGAATATGGGCAGCTATCTTTTACTTTACAAATCTTACAAATTTGTATGTACGTAAATAATTTTGTGAGAATTACATTGCTAACGCAGGCTACTTCTAGAGAGCAAGGGGTTGAGTATTAAGAGGACTGTCAGTGTTTTACTAAGATAATATTATAGAAATTGAATATGTTCTAATAAAACTGCATTTATAAATTCATTAGGTCGTTTTTAAAACATCTTGGGTCTTACATTTGGGGGTTTAAAATACAACAGTGCACCTCACTTTTACTTTCAAAATTAAAAGCATTGCAAGTATTGTGGATTGATGCACAAAGATGAACTACAGGAAGAGAAAACGTGAGTAATTAAATCAATTTCTATAGTTAGATGCGTTTTTACTAAAGAACACAGACATACCATTCAACTTCATTCCATCACTGATCTAAACATTTATTGTTTGCCTGCAACTTGTCACGCACTAAGATAAATGTGTAAGTGTGAACACACAAATATATAAGCAGTGGGGGAAAAGATGAATCTAAGAATGAGTTGTGCTATTATGGTCTACCAACGCTGTGAATACAGAACAGAGTCCTTGTATGGAGGAGGAAATGAATTTTTAAGATTTACAGTGCAAACTCCACAGGAGGAAGGTTTGGGCTGTCCTAGGGTGGAGAGAGACTTAATCTTTAGATTTCCACCTAAAGGGCGCCTGAAAAAATGACCATTTGTGCAGAGATGCTGATAAGGAGGGGAGGTGATTTGATAAGTCGATATTACTGCACTGAGAAGACAACGCTCAGTCACCTGGAATCCAATCTTTGAAACACTTCTCTGCTTTACCACTGAAGGTCCTGGCTTGAGTTTCAACTGTAAAGGAGTCATTCTATAAGTGCCATTTGATCTACCAGTTTATGAGCTTGTTAAAATTCATAGTAGTTGGGGAGTAGACATTTGCGAGTTCTGAGCAGGCAGGAAGACAGCGCTGGTGGCACTGAGCCCAGCTGCCACACTCAAGACTTAGACCTACAAAAGGAGCAGGTGCTAACTCTGCATTTCAAGTCGGCACCATTATTCATGTTGATATGGGACTTTTATAGCTGTCCTATCACATACTGTTCACAGCCACATTATGAAGTAACAGTCATTTACTGAGGGTCTAATGCGTACCCATGTCACACAGCTGCTTTACCTGGGCTGACACAGTCTTCAAAGTCACCTTACAAGTGTGGATTATTATCATGTTACAATGGAAGAGACGGGGCCAGAGGGTGAGGCAAACTGCCAGTGTCACCACATGGCAGAATTAGCATGTCAGACAACATTTGTCTAACACAGGAGGAGGAGGAAAATACAGCCAAGAAGAAGAAGCAGGGTGGGAGGGTGAAAGGGAAAGGAAGAAAGGAACGGCGAGAAAGGAGATGGGAAGGAAGGGGAGAGACAGAGGGAGGGAAGAAGGGGTGGCATGCCACTGTTATATTTAAAGTTGAAGGCTGGAGAGAGGTAGGTTGGGGTTGTCAAGGTCACACCAGGCAAGAGGGAAAACCCAGAGCAAAGCTCACATCCCCTAAGTAACTTCCCACCATGCCTCTGCTCACTCTCCAATGTCAGGAAATAATCAAACCTTGATAAATCTAACAATTCATTATGTGCTCATTTTACATCTGTATATTTTCTCTAAACCAATGCTGAAAGGATAGAAAAAAATGATTCAAAATATTTTTTAATCTCTCCCAGATAGAAGTAGTTTTTCTCAATCAAGCAATAATACAGAAGTGAACAAACTATGTATTATACATTCAAATTACACAGAGCAATAAATAATTCTCAAAGGAAATAAGCAATGATTTCCAAAAATTCAATTGACATCCCAAATTAGATCTACATAAAAAGATCAGCCAATTAACTCTGCCAACAGCTTTCTATTTTCAATTCTCACTTGCATTCTAAAATTTTGTTTATATAATTACTTCAGAACCGTGGGGGAAGTAAACTCATTTCTATGTTTTAGGGAATAATTGTCTTGTTCAAAGGGTAGCAATTCTATCCATGAATATGAAAAAGATACAAAGATGAATAACAAATGATTCCTTCCACTATGAGAGAAAATTGTTTCAGGTTGTGAAAGAAAGAAAAGGTTAGGAAGATTAACTAAAAACAATCCAATCCTTTTACTTGGATAAATGTCAGAGGAAAAGAAAATAGAGTTGGTCTGTTTTCTCCTTCCTAAACCAATCAGCCAAAGAGCTGAGTGGAGGAAGAGTTTGTCGCATGGTGGCATGGTGGATTCTTTGTGTGGAAATTCAGTAACACCCATCCTTCACTGGGGAAAGGGAAACTGCCATGTTCCCATGTATATGTCTTCAAGTACTCTCTCATCAAGGCTAAGTCACATTTTGCCTAACAAAACAATCAGTTATAGAAAAATTTGTAGGTCCTAAAGTGCTTAAAGCAGACTATAACAGCAACGAATGGAAATTACTAACAAAGATTTGACTACATAAATTATGGCACAAACTAATCTGCCATATTTCTCTGATCCTTAGATATCCCAGAAGCCACTGATTGCAAATTGTGATATTTTATAAGCTTCTGTGGGGAAAAAATGACTTTGTGTATTAAGTATCCACCAAATCATTTTTATTTGCCAATATTGCCATGTCTCTGTATAATTATATCCTCTGACAATTAAGGTTGGGGTTTTCTTTATTTACTTTTCTAGTATACATTTAAAGAATCATCTGAGTCTTTTGGCTCTGGGCAGCTCATATAGTTCAACAAAATCACACTTTTGTAATATATGCCCTCATCTCAACTCTGCCTCATTCATATCTGTATGCTTAGTATTTTAGTGTCTGATCAGAGACCAGGATGTCAAAGCTTTATCTGAATTTCCTCTGGTTAAACTCATACTTTACTGAATTGCACCGTATTTGGGGGGCTTCTCTTCAGAGCAAGCTGGAAATTGATTTTTAATGTTGTGTGTGTGTGTGTGTGTGTGTGTGTGTGTGTGTGTGTACATTACCCACTGAGCCATCTCATTGGCCCCAATCTAGAAGTTTTTGATAGAAATATTTATTGCCTGAATGGCAGGCGATCATGATCCACAGTTGGTTACACACAAGCTAAAGTACTTGCTGCCAAGTCTGGCCACCAGAGTTTGGTTCCTAGAACCCACATGGTAGAAGGAGAGAATCGACTCCCAAAAGTTGTCCACTGACTTACACACACACCATGGCACTCTCTGGTGCACACCGGGGGGGCGGGAAGAGAAGGAGAGAGAGAATGAATAAACATTGAACAGATTAAGTCAAAATTTAAATGATTTAATATTGTCAAGGCAACTGAGATAATCAAATAGACAGATCTTTGTGCGATTAGGTAGAATCACAGTCTCAAGTAATGACAAGTATTTTACCAGGTATCCGTCAGTGTGCCTTCTGCATGTTCCTCTGTCTCCAATTGAAATATTAATTTTAAAAACATTAAAATAACATATTCAGAGAATAGAAAGTATCAGACTCTCATTCCACCATTTTAAAAGTTATGGTTAAAGTGTAGTCAACCCAACCGCAGATGAAAGTATTCATTTGCTAGCTGTTGGACTTGTCATATTACGGCCCTTTCTGTTGAAATGATATTGCTTGTATCAAAGAACCAGTGAAATGAAATGAAGAGAAGCAGTAGTTCTCCATGTGCTGCCTCGGCAGCATGTGCCTCACCTAAGAACTAGGTAGTAAAACCACCCCCAGGTGCTGCATACTGAAACTTGTGAGCCACTAGGATGCCACATTCAAAGCATCTAGCCCTTAGTAATAACGGTGACTACCAATTTAAAATGCTCAGCCTGTGAACCATTTTGCTAGTTATTTTATAGACCAAATATCGCCTGATTTTAATAATAAGCCAATTGAGTGTCATCACATCTATTTATCAACGGGAAAACTGAGCTTCAGAAAAGCAAAGAGGTTCACATTTTTCCTAATGTGCATTCTCATTTTGAAAGTCAACATTCAGTCTCCTGGTCAGTCGCAAGCACATCAGTCAAGCTTATCCTCTGATTTTCTAGATAAAATGTGTTTCTCAGAGACAGAAAGTAACTTGCCGAGAGTCAAATGGATCACAGAAGAAAGAGCCTAGCATAGAAATAAGAACTTAAAGCTTCCAAGTCTAGGGCTATTTTGACATAGTTAACTTAATTACTATTATATGAGATCTTTCTTGTTTCTTAGGGGAAAAAAACTATTTGTTCATGTCCTGAAGAAAAAAAAAAAAAGAACTAGGGCCAGGTGTGGTGTTGCATGCCTTTAATCCCAGCACTCGGGAAGCAGAGGCAGGCGGATCTCTGTGAGTTCAAGGCCAGCCTGGTCTACATAGTGAGTTCTAGGACAGCTGGGGCTACAGGGAGACCCTGTGTCAAAAAGACAAAAAAAAAAAAAGAACTAAAAATATTCTTGACTCTACTATCTATTAATAAGCACAAATCATTGGCAACATTTTACTACTAGAATATTTACCTTAGAACCACACAGTAATTTTGGGTTCCCACACACTTTTCATAACTTTATCACATTATCTTTGCAAATAAATTGTCTATTTACCAACTAAAAGCTAGCGACGTATGTAAGTTATCCATGTTTCCAGTCACAAATTACACATTCAATTTCTCTAATAAGTTTGTTTTAAAGCCTGGGGATATATCTTAATCAAAACAAAAAAAAAACTGGGCATGTTTTGTATGAAATACACAAAAATTCAATTTTAAAAATCTAAAACATAGTACCAGATTGGTGGAACTAACCTTCCTGGATGTTTAACAGACATACTTTGAGGCCTATAATAATTTGGTCAGACGGACATAAAGGACAGTTTTTGCTCCTTGCCCTCCTAGGTTGACTAGTTCCTGGGGACGATGAGCATCTCTCAAAATTTCCTGTAATTGTGGTGGGTCACCTGTCCTCTTGATCAAGGAGGCTGAGGAGACCCCACCAGATGGACTTGAACCAGTGTCCAGTTTACAGAGAGGAGGGTCAGCACAGAGGAATTATTTCCTCCATGCTTCCTAAGGTCGAGCAGGACCTTTGACTTAGCTTCACATAGGCAGAATTGGTAAAAGAAAGGAGCCAGGGGCTCCTCCCAAGCCCATGTGACCCCTGAGGAACAGATCCTCAAACGACCTTA
>NW_008330362.1:45227-45939 GCF_000622305.1 Nannospalax galili
TTTTTAAATGATCAGATTAGTACAGGTGAAAAATATTACCACTGAAATCAATCTACCTGATGACTTTGTATCCATGCCCAGGTGCCAAGGATCTCAGAAAGTCACTGACTGCAACTAGTAATAATCAGATACCTAAGAGATTAGAGACACATGTGCAAACATTGAAGCATTAGTAGCATTAAAAATGAGTTTTTCTGTATGAAACAGTGTGTTCTAAAATGAAATGGAGATCTTTTCTAAAGGTTAAAAACTCAATTTTATGTCTTATAGGGCTTATACTGAGTTCAATATTGTATAACTATATTAATTCAACTTTGAACCTAGAAACTTACAGCCACTTGTGAAAGAGATGTACTCTTGCTCTGGAGTGCGTTACTGAATATGTCAAAGCTGTAATGAAATGCTTCTTTTTTAAAAAAATTTACTTCTTGTTAAATAATAGAGGTGATAAACATTACCAGTGAAATCTACCTGATGACTTTATATCCATACTCAGGTACTAAAGATCCGAGTGTAACCAACTTTGACTAGTAATAATCAGATACATAGAGATTAAAAACGTGTAAACATGTGTTAATAGCATTAAAAATGTAGGAAATTGCATATCTTAAAATGAAATGGAGATCTTCTTTAAACTCATTCAATTTTATGTCTTTACAGGGTTTATACTGAGTTCAATATTGTATGACTGTATTAATTCAACTGCGAACCT